>NC_060187.1:4476013-4508513 GCF_021184085.1 Oncorhynchus gorbuscha | reverse complement strand
TTCCAATACCCATCTCCCCTCTTCTCCAATCCCCATCTCCCCTCTTCTCCAATCCCCATTTCCCCTTCTCTCCAATATCCATCTCCACTCTTCTCCAATCCCCACTCCAATCCCCATCTTCCCTCCTCACCGTGATCCTCCTCTTCAAGGCGCCTCCTCCCCCTTCTCTCTTTTATAACCAAATCAAATCAAATGTATTTGTCACATACACATGGTTAGCAGATGTTAATGCGAGTGTAGCGAAATGCTTGAGCTTCTAGTTCCGACAATGCAGTAATAACCAACAAGTAATCGAACCTAACAATTCCAAAACTACGACCTTATACACACAAGTGTAAAGGGATAAAGAATATGTACATAAAGATACATGAATGAGTGATGGTACAGAACGACATAGGCAAGATGCAGTAGATGGTATCTAGTACAGTATATACATATGAGATGAGTAATGTAGGGTATGTAAACAAAGTGGCATAGTTTAAAGTGGCTAGTGATACATGTATTACATAAAGATGGCAAGATGCAGTAGATGGTATCGAGTACAGTATATACATATGAGATGAGTAATGTAGGGTATGTAAACAAAGTGGCATTGTTAGTTAGTTTAAAGTGGCTAGTGATACATGTATTACATAAGGATGCAGTAGATGATATAGAGTACAGTATATACGTAGACATATGAGATGAATAATGTAGGGTATGTAAACATTATATAAGGTAGCATTGTTTAAAGTGGCTAGTGATATATTTACATCAATTCCCATCAATTCCCATTATTAAAGTGGCTGGAGTTGAGTCAGTGTGTTGGCAGCAGCCACTCAATGTTAGTGGTGGCTGTTTAACAGTCTGATGGCCTTGAGATAGAAGCTGTTTTTCAGTCTCTCAGTCCCTGCTTTGATGCACCTGTACTGACCTCGCCTTCTGGATGATAGTGGGGTGAACAGGCAGTGGCTCGGGTGGTTGTTGGCCTTGATGATCTTTATGGCCTTCCTGTAACATCGGGTGGTGTAGGTGTCTTGGAGGGCAGGTAGTTTTCCCCCGGTGATGCGTTGTGCAGACCTCACTACCCTCTGGAGAGCCTTACGGTTGTGGGCGGAGCAGTTGCCGTACCATGCGGTGATACAGCCCGACAGGAAGCTCTCGATTGTGCATCCGTAGAAGTTTGTGAGTGCTTTTGGTGACAAGCCAAATTTCTTCAGCCTCCTGAGGTTGAAGAGGCGCTGCTGCGCCTTCTGCACGATGTTGTCTGTGTGGGTGGACCAATTCAGTTTGTCTGTGATGTGTACACAGAGGAACTTAAAACGTACTACCCTCTCCACTACTGTCCCATCGATGTGGATAGGGGGGTGCTCCCTCTACTTTTTCCTAAAGTCCACAATCATCTCCTTAGTTTTGTTGATGTTGAGTGTGAGGTTATTTTCCTGACACCACACTCCGAGGGCCCTCACCTCGTCCCTGTAGGCCGCCTCGTCGTTGTTGGTAAACAAGCCTACCACTGTTGTGTCGTCCACAAACTTGATGATTGAGTTGGAGGCGTACATGGCCACGCAGTCGTGGGTGAACAGGGAGTACAGGAGGGGGCTCAGAACGCACCCTTGTGGGGCCCCAGTGTTGAGGATCAGCGGGGTGGAGATGTTGTTACCTACCCTCACCACCTGTAGGCAGCCCGTCAGGAAATCCAGTACCCAGTTGCACAGGGCGGGGTCGAGACCCAGGGTCTCGAGCTTGATGACGAGTTTGGAGGGTATTGTGACTCTACTTTGTCTCTATACTGACGCTTAGCTTGTTTGATTGCCTTGCGGAGGGAATAGCTACACTGTTTGTATTTGGCCATGTTTCCGGTCACCTTGCCCTGGTTAAAAGCAGTGGTTCGCGCTTTCAGTTTCACGCAAATGATGCCATCAATCCACGGTTTCTGGTTTGGGAATGTTTTAATCGTTGCTATGGGAATGACATCTTCAATGCACTTTCTAGTGACCTCGCTCACAGAATCAGCGTATTCGTCAATGTTGTTGTTGGACGCAGTGCGGAACATATCCCAGTCCACGTGATGGAAGCAGTCTTGGAGCGTGGAATCAGATTGGTCGGACCAGCGTTGAACAGACCTGAGCGCGGGAGCTTCTTGTTTTAGCTTCTGTCATTTTACATTTACATTTAAGTCATTTAGCAGACGCTCTTATCCAGAGCGACTTACAAATTGGTGCATTCACCTTATGACATCCAGTGGGACAGTCACTTAACAATAGTGCATCTAAAACTTAGGGGGGTGGGGTGAGAGGGATTACTTAACCTATCCTAGGTATTCCTTAAAGAGGTGGGGTTTCAGGTGTCTCCGGAAGGTGGTGATTGACTCCGCTGTCCTGGCGTCGTGAGGGAGTTTGTTCCACCATTGGGGGGCCAGGGCAGCGAACAGTTTTGACTGGGCTGAGCGGGAGCTGTACTTCCTCAGTGGTAGGGAGGCGAGCAGGCCAGAGGTGGATGAACGCAGTGCCCTTGTTTGGGTGTAGGCAGGGAGCAACAAAATGGAGTCGTGGTCAGCTTTTTCGAAAGGAGGGCAGGGAGGGCCTTATATGCGTCACGGAAGTTAGAATAGCAATGATCCAAGGTTTTACCAGCCCTGGTTGCGCAATCGATATGCTGATACAATTTAGGGAGTCTTGTCTTCAGATTAGCCTTGTTAAAATCCCCAGCTAAAATGAATACAGCCTCAGGATATGTGGTTTCCAGTTTGCATAGAGTCAAATAAAGTTTGTTCAGGGCCATCGATGTGTCTGCTTGGGGGGGAATATATACGGCTGTGATTATAATCGAAGAGAATTCCCTTGGTAGATAATGCGGTCGACATTTGATTGTGAGGAATTCTAAATCAGGTGAACAGAAGGACTTGAGTTCCTGTATGTTGTTATGATCACACCACGTCTTGTTAATCACAAGTCATACGCCCCCACCCCTCTTCTTACCAGAAAGATGCTTGTTTCTGTCGGCGCGATGCATGAAGAAACCAGCTGGCTGCACCGATTCTGTTAACGTCTCTCCAGTGAGCCATGTTTCCGTGAAGCAAAGAACGTTACAGTCTCTGATGTCCCTCTGGAATGCTAGTCTTGCTCGGATTTCATCAAACTTGTTGTCAAGAGACTGGACATTGGCGAGTAGTATGCTAGGGAGTGGCGCGCGATGTGCCCGTCTCCGGAGCCTGACCAGAAGACCGCTTCGTTTCCCTCTTTTAAGACGTCTTTGTTTTGGGTCGCAGGCTGGGATCCATTCACTTGTCTTGGATGAAAGGCAGAACACAGGATCCGCTTCAGGAAAGTCATATTCCTGGGTGTACTGATGGTGAGTTGACATTGCTCTTATATTCAGTAGTTCTTCCCAACTGTACGTAATGAAACCTAAGATGACCTGGGGTACCAATGTAAGAAATAACACGTAAAAAAAACAAAAAAACTGCATAGTTTCCTAGGAACGCGAAAGTGTATCTTCCAGACCAGCACATTCGGAGGTACCATGGCAACAAGTGGCAAGGTCAAAGGTCAGTGTTCTAATATAACCCTGTAGCCTCAAGCCAGGTGGAGATTGATGTCATTGTGGAAGGAGGGTGAGGTCAGTGATAGTGACAGAGTGAAACACAGAATATCAAGACCATCCTTACAACGCAATGTGTCCCGTGGCCTGTTTAGTTATGCCCCCAAGTACATATAATTTAACTTTAGCTTCAGGCATTTGGGTGTATTGCTGGGTGTGGTTCGTGTTCCAATGTAAATGACACACTACAGAGCCACACACAGACAGACACAGGGTCAGAAATACCAGGACAGGCCATGACATGCCAGAGCTGTGGATCCTGCATTATTACATCCGATACAATTTTCTCATTTAACTTGAGGTATGTGACTGTAGCCCTGCCCTTTCATGCTCAATACTATTACAGTACTATTTTTATTTCACCTTTATTTAACTAGTCAAGTTCTTATTTTACATTGACGGCCTACAGTAGGCAATAAGCATAGGAGGCCTTTGTAATGTTTGTAATGTTTTGTCTGCTGAGAGAGCTGTCCTAACATAAATGCTTGGTTTGCTTTCGCTGTAAAGCTTTTTTGAAATCTGACATGCCAGGTGGATTAACATCAAGCTAAACTGTGTTTTGGTATATTGCACTTGTGATTTCATGAAAATTATATATTTTTAGTAATTTAATTTGAATTTGGAGCTCTGCAATTCAGCGGATGTTGACGAAAATGATCCCGCTAAAGGGATCGGTGCGCAAGAAGTTAACAAACTATAGTTTTGGCAAGTCGGTTAGGACATCTACTTTGTGCATGACACAAGTAATTTTTCCAACAATTGTTTACAGACAGTTTATTATACTTATAATTCACTGTATCACAATTCCAGTGGGTCAGAAGTTTACATACACTAAGTTGACTGTGCCTTTAAACAACTTGGAAAATTCCAGAAAATGATGTCATGCCTGTCTTATAGGCTAATTGACATCATTTGAGTCAATTGGAGGTGTACTTGTGGATGTATTTCAAGGCCTACGTTCAAAGTCAGTGCCTCTTTGCTTGACATCATGGGAAAATCTAAAGAAATCTGCCAAGACCTCAGAAAAAAAATTGTAGACCTCCACAAGTCTGGTTCATCCTTGGGAGCAATGCCTGAAATGCCTGAAGGAACCACGTTCATCTGTACAAACAATAGTATGCAAGTATAAACACCATGGGACCACGCAGCCATCATGCCGCTCAGGAAGGAGACACGTTCTGTCTCCTAGAGATGAACGTACTTTGATGTGAAAAGTGCAAATCAATCCCAGAACAACAGCAAAGGACTTTGTGAAGATGCAAGAGGAAACCGGTACAAAAGTAGCTATATCCACAGTAAAATTACTTCTATATCGACATAACCTGAAAGGCCGCTCAGCAAGGAAGAAGCCACTGCTCCAAATCCTCAATAAAACAGCCAGACTATGGTTTGCAACTGCACATGGGGACAAAGATCGTACTTTTTGGAGAAATGTCCTTTGTTCTGATGAAACAAAAGAACTGTTAGGCCATAATGACCTTCGTTATGTTTGGAGAAAAAAGAGGGAGGCTTGCAAGCCGAAGAGCACCATCCTATCAGTGAAGCACGGGGGTTGCAGCACCATGTTGTGGGGGTGCTTCACAAAATAGATGGCACCATGAGGTAGGAAAATTATGTGGATATATTGAAGCAACATCTCAAGACATCAGTCAGGAAGTTAAAGCTTGGTCGCAAAGGGGTGTTCCAAATGAACAATGACACCAAGCATACTTCCAAAGTTGTGGAAAAATGGCTTAAGGACAACAAAGTCAAGAAATTGGAATGGTCATCACAAAGCCCTGGGCAGAACTGAAAAAGCATGTGCGAACAAGGAGGCCTACAAACCTGACTCAGTTACCCCCGCTCTGTCAGGGGGAATGGGCCAAAATTCACCCAACTTATTGAGGGAAGCTTGTGGAAGGCTACCCGAAACGTTTGACCCAAGTTAAACCATTTAAAGGTAATGCTACCAAATATTAATTGAGTGCATGTAAACTCCTGACCCACTGGGAATGTGATGATAGAAATAAAAGCTGAAATAAATCTACTATTATTCTGACATTTCACATTCTTAAAATAAAATGTAAATAAAATAAAATAAACCTCAATCCTATAGAACATTTGTGGGCAGAACTGAAAAAGTGTATCCAAGATGGCGTAGCAGGAAGTCGTCCTGTCGTATTGTGTCCCCTGTATATATTGTTTCTTTTTCGTTTTACTTATTTTTCTTCGCATATCTTTAAAAACATTTTGCTAAACCTAAGCTTCCAAATACTCTCCTGCAACCCGCCTCACCCAATGTAGCTACTTTTTCCCTAAAGTATTTATATTTACTTCGGAACCGGAACCCCTCAACTGAAGCTAGCCAGCTAACCACCAGCTATGCTAGCGGTCTTCAGCTAACCGGTCATCAGCTAACCTTTAGCTTGGAAAGCTCTCGCCAGTTCGAACAACGCGACGCTAACCAGAGCATAACGGACCTATTTATTTTTTATCCCCGGATTCCCACCGCAAACGGAACATTTTTTCAGCTGGATCTTCACAACCAGCTATCGAGCTAAACCGCAACCCCGGATGATTACTCCTGGCTAGCGTTTCCACCCACTTAGCTTGAAGCTAGCCCGGCCAGAGCCCCTGTGCTACCACCGTAGCATACTCCTGGGCTACAATACCCGGACCCACGACCGGTCTATCGATGTCACCGCATGAAGAGGAATAAACAGACTCACCCCATCGCGACGTCCCCCAAAGGCTACCTCTCTAGCCCTTGCTATCTCCTTGCTTGCAAATTCGGCCTGCTAACTGCTAGCTTGTTTAGCCCAGGTCCGCTAACTGCTACCTTGTTAACCCCAACCTGCTAACTGTTAGCTTGTTAGCACAGGCCTGCTAACCGTCTGCATCGCCGCGTCCCAAACACCCACTGGCCCATATGTACTTTCTATCTCTTCACGATTTTTTAAAATTTGTTTATACCTTCCGGAAACCTGCCTCACCCAATGTGATACGGAATCGCTGTTATTTTTAATTTTTATAACACACTCAAGAACCTCCAGAAGCTAACCAGCTAACTAGCTACAAGCTATTTAGTCATTGTTAGTTTGTTAACCTGGATAACACTCACCAGTCCAGCTCCCCTGCCCCATCCATCGCTGCCCCCTGGACACTGATCACTTGGCTACATAGCTGATGCACACTGGACTGTCCATTAATCACGGTACTCCATTCTGCTTGTTTGTTTTATCTATCGGCCCCGTTGCCTAGTCAACGCCATTTTACCTGCTGTTGTTGTGCTAGCTGATTAGCTGTTGTCTCACCTACTGTTTTAGATAGCTTTCCCACTTCAATACCTGTGATTACTGTATGCCTCGCTGTATGTCTCTCTGAAATGTCAATATGCCTTGTATACTGTTGCTCAGGTTAGTTATCATTGTTTTAGTTCACAATGGAGCCCCTAGTCCCACTCCTCATACCCCTGATACCTCCTTTGTCCCACCTCCCACACATGCGGTGACCTCACCCATTACAACCAGCATGTCCAGAGATACAACCTCTCTCATCATCACCCAGAGCCTGGGCTTGCCTCCACTGTACCCGCACCCTACCATACCCCTGTCTGCGCATTATGCCCTGAATATATTCTACCATGCCCAGAAACCTGCTCCTCTTATTCTCTGTCCCCAACGCTCGAGGCGACCAGTTTTGATAGCCTTTAGCCGCACCCTCATACTACTCCTTCTCTGTTCCGCGGGTGATGTGGAGGTAAACCCAGGCCCTGCATGTCCCCAGGCACCCTCATTTGTTGACTTCTGTGATCGAAAAAGCCTTGGTTTCATGCATGTAAACATCAGAAGCCTCCTCCCTAACTTTGTTTTACTCACTGCTTTAGCACACTCTGCTAACCCTGATGTCCTTGCCGTGTCTGAATCCAGGCTCAGGAAGGCCACCAAAAATTCAGAGATTTCCATACCCAACTATAACATCTTCCTTCAAGATAGAACTGCCAAAGGGGGAGGAGTTGCAGTCTACTGCAGAGATAGCCTGCAAAGTAATGTCATACTTTCCAAGTCCATACCCAAACAGTTCGAACTACTAATTTTGAAAATTACTCTCTCCAGAAATAAGTCTCTCACTGTTGCCGCCTGCTACCGACCCCCCCTCAGCTCCCAGCTGTGCCCTGGACACCATCTGTGAATTGATTGCCCCCCCCATCTAGCTTCAGAGTTTGTTCTGTTAGGTGACCTAAACTGGGATATGCTTAACACCCCGGCAGTCCTACAATCTAAGCTAGATGCCCTCAATCTCACACAAATCATCAAGGAACCCACCAGGTACAACCCTAACTCTGTAAGCAAGGGCACCCTCATAGACGTCATCCTGACCAACTGGCCCTCCAAATACACCTCCGCTGTCTTCAACCAGGATCTCAGCGATCACTGCCTCATTGCCTGTATCCGCTACGGAGCCGCAGTCAAACGACCACCCTTCATCACTGTCAAACGCTCCCTAAAACACTTCTGTGAGCAGGCCTTTCTAAACGACCTGGCCCGGGTATCCTGGAAGGACATTGACCTCATCCCGTCAGTTGAGGATGCCTGGTCATTCTTTAAAAGTAACTTCCTCAACATTTTAGATAAGCATGCTCCGTTCAAAAAATGCAGAACTAAGAACAGATACAGCCCTTGGTTCACTCCAGACCTGACTGCCCTCGACCAGCACAAAAACATCCTGTGGCGGACTGCAATAGCATCGAATAGTCCCCGCGATATGCAACTGTTCAGGGAAGTCAGGAACCAATACATGCAGTCAGTCAGGAAAGCTAAGGCCAGCTTCTTCAGGCAGAAGTTTGCATCCTGTAACTCCAAAAGGTTCTGGGACACTGTGAAGTCCATGGAGAACAATAGCACCTCCTCCCAGCTGCCCACTGCACTTTAGGCTAGGTAACACGGTCACCACCGATAAATCCATGATTATCGAAAACTTCAACAAGCATTTCTCAACGGCTGGCCATGCCTTCCGCCTGGCTACTCCTACCTCGGCCAACAGCTCCGCCCCCCCCGCAGCTCCTCGCCCAAGCCTCTCCAGGTTCTCCTTTACCCAAATCCAGATAACAGATGTTCTGAAAGAGCTGCAAAACCTGGACCCGTACAAATCAGCTGGGCTTGACAATCTGGACCCTCTATTTCTGAAACTATCCGCCGCCATTGTCGCAACCCCTATTACCAGCCTGTTCAACCTCTCTTTCATATCGTCTGAGATCTCCAAGGATTGGAAAGCTGCCGCAGTCATCCCTCTCTTCAAAGGGGGGAGACACCCTGGACCCAAACTGTTACAGACTTTTATCCATTCTGCCCTGCCTATCTAAGTTCTTCGAAAGCCAAGTCAACAAACAGGTCACTGACCGTCTCGAATCCCACCGTACCTTCTCCGCTGTGCAATCTGGTTTCCGAGCCGGTCATGGGTGCACCTCAGCCACACTCAAGGTACTAAACGATATCATAACCGGCATCGATAAAAGACAGTACTGTGCAGCCGTCTTCATCGACCTTGCCAAGGCTTTCGACTCTGTCAATCACCATATTCTTATCGGCAGACTCAGTAGCCTCGGTTTTTCGGATGACTGCCTTGCCTGGTTCACCAATTACTTTGCAGACAGAGTTCAGTGTGTCAAATCGGAGGGCATGCTGTCCGGTCCTCTGGCAGTCTCTATGGGGGTGCCACAGGGTTCAATTCTCGGGCAGACTCTTTTCTCTGTATATATCAATGATGTTGCTCTTGCTTCGGGCGATTCCCTGATCCACCTCTACGCAGACGACACCATTCTATATACTTTCGGCCCGTCATTGGACACTGTGCTATCTAACCTCACTCACGCTGCCAAGCTTACCCTAGTAAAACTGACTATCCTACCGATCCTCGACTTCGGCGATGTCATCTACAAAATTGCTTCCAACACTCTACTCAGCAAACTGGATGCAGTTTATCACAGTGCCATCCGTTTTGTCACTAAAGCACCTTATACCACCCACCACTGCGACTTGTATGCTCTCGTCGGCTGGCCCTCGCTACATATTCGTCGCCAGACCCACTGGCTCCAGGTCATCTACAAGGCCATGCTAGGTAAAGCTCCGCCTTATCTCAGTTCACTGGTCACGATGGCAACACCCATCCGTAGCACGCGCTCCAGCAGGTGTATCTCACTGATCATCCCTAAAGCCAACACCTCATTCGGCCGCCTTTCGTTCCAGTACTCTGCTGCCTGTGACTGGAACGAATTGCAAAAATTGCTGAAGTTGGAGACTTATCTCCCTCACCAACTTCAAACATCAGCTATCTGAGCAGCTAACCGATCGCTGCAGCTATACATAGTCTATTGGTAAATAGCCCACCCATTTTCACCTACCTTATCCCCACAGTTTTTATTTATTTACTTTTCTGCTCTTTTGCACACCAATATCTCTACCTGTACATGATCATCTGATCATTTATCACTCCAGTGTTAATCTGCAAAATTGTAATTATTCGCCTACCTCCTCATGCCTTTTGCACACATTGTATATAGACTCCACTTTTTTTCTACTGTGTTATTGACTTGTTAATTGTTTACTCCATGTGTAACTCTGTGTTGTCTGTTCACACTGCTATGCTTTATCTTGGCCAGGTCGCAGTTGCAAATGAGAACTTGTTCTCAACTAGCCTACCTGGTTAAATAAAGGTGAAATAAAAAATAAATAAAAAATGTGAGCAAGGAGGCCTACAAACCTGACTCAGTTACACCAGCTATGTCAGGACGAATGGGCCAAAATTCACCCAACGTATTGTGGGAAGCTTGTGAAAGGCTGAAACGTTTGACCCAAGTTAAACAATTTCAAGGCAATGCTACCAAATACTAATTGAGTGAAAAAGGCTGAAATAAATCCTTCTCTCTACTATTATTCTGACATTTCACATTCTTAAAATAAAGTGGTGATCCTAACTGACCTAAAACAGGGGATATTTACTGAGATTAAATGTCAGGAATTGTGAAAAACTGAGTTTAAATGTATTTGGCTAAGGTGTTTGTAAACCCCAGACTTCAACTGTACATGTATCATAAAACCTCAATAAAAAACACAATAAATTCATTTGGTGAAAATCAAGATTTTGGAACTAACTTGCTCACTACTTTTCCCATGAAATGTTGACCTCCCAGGGTTGAAAGTAGAAGACATTTCTTCCCCGTACGATATGCCCTACATATAACAAAAGAAATGATGGCCCTAATCATAGAATTACATAGAATAATCATAGAATTACATAGAATAAGCATATAAATACATAGAGTTACATAGAATATCAGGATTACATAGAATTACCATATAATTATATAGAATAAACATAGAATTACTAGAATAAACATAGAATTACATAGAATAATCATAGAATACATAGAATAATCATAGAATAACCATAGAATTATATAGAATAACCTTAGAATTACTAGAATAAACATAGAATTACATAGAATAACCATAGAATAATCATAACATTACATAGAATAATCATATAATTACATAGAATAATCATAGAATTATATAGAATAATCATAAAATTACATAGAATAATCATAGAATTATATAGAATAACCATAGAATTACATAGAATAACCATAGAATTACATAGAATCATCATATAATTACATAGAATATAATTACATAGAATAATCATAGAATTACATAGAATAATCATAGAATAACATAGAATTACATAGAGAATCCTTTTCGAACAATCACTTCAAAAGGCTCCTTTACTAGGCTACCCGCACACCTTCGTCCACTCACAACATATTTCCAGCCTCCAAACATTGGTGGATGAAAAGAGACATCTGAAACACAAAACACCAAAAAGTGTAACAACCTTTGACGATTGTTTATGTGCCCGCTACTGTCCCATTACATGTCAGAGTTTAGATTTTTCTAATAGGCTCACGTTTTACCGCTACGGTGTAACCCCCACTATTTATCTATCTGTGACGCCATAACCGACTGCCTTACTTTCAGCCCTGCCTCTTCCTAAATATTTTGTAAAATTATACATTTTGTGTGTGATTTCCTAGAAACAAGGGTGGCTCAACTTACCCCATGAGAAAATATGGAGATATGGTATGATATGGAGATATGGTATGATATGGAGATATGGTATGATATGGAGATATGGTATGATATGGTATGATATGGTATGACATGGTATGATATGGTATGACATGGTATGATATGGTATGACATGGTATGACATGGTATGACATGGTATGATATGGAGATATGATATGGTATGACATGGTATGACGTGGAATGATATGGTATGATATGGTATAACATGGTATGATATGGAGATATGGTATGATATGGAGATATGGTATGATATGGAGATATGGTATGATATGGAGATATGGTATGATATGGAGATATGGTATGATATGGAGATATGGTATGACATGGTATGACATGGTATGATATGGAGATATGATATGATATGGTATGATATGGTATGACATGGTATGATATGGTATGACATGGTATGATATGGTATAACATGGTATGACATGGTATGATATGGTATGATATGGTATGACATGGTATGACATGGTATGATATGGAGATATGATATGGTATGACATGGTATGGTATGATATGGAGATATGGTATGATATGGAGATATAGTATGATATGACATGGTATGATATGGTATGACGTGGAATGATATGGTATGATATGGTATGACATGGTATGATATGGTATAACATGGTATGACATGGTATGATATGGTATGATATGGTATGACATGGTATGACATGGTATGATATGGAGATATGATATGGTATGACATGGTATGGTATGATATGGAGATATGGTATGATATGGAGATATAGTATGATATGACATGGTATGATATGGTATGACGTGGAATGACATGGTATGACATGGTATGGTATGATATGGAGATATGGTATGATATGGAGATATAGTATGATATGACATGGTATGATATGGTATGACATGGTATGATATGGAGATATGATATGGTATGACATGGTATGACGTGGAATGATATGGTATGATATGGTATGACATGGTATGACATGGAGATATGATATGGTATGACATGGTATGACATGGAGATATGATATGGTATGACATGGTATGACGTGGAATGATATGGTATGATATGGTATGACATGGTATGACATGGAGATATGATATGGTATGACATGGTATGACATGGAGATATGATATGGTATGACATGGTATGACGTGGAATGATATGGTATGATATGGTATGACATGGTATGACATGGTATGATATGGTATGACATGGTATGAGGTGTATATTGAGATTTAAATGGTTTTTTAGAGGAAGTACATCAAAAAATCAACAGAAAACTGCAAGACTCAATAGAAGACAAAACAAGGAGATATGATATGGTATGACATGGTATGGTATGATATGGAGATATGGTATGATATGGAGATATAGTATGATATGGTATGATATGGTATGACATGGTATGACATGGTATGATATGGAGATATGATATGACATGGTATGATATGGTATGACGTGGAATGATATGGTATGATATGGTATGACATGGTATGAGATGGTATGATATGGTATGATATGGTATGACATGGTATGACATGGTATGACATGGTATGATATGGAGATATGATATGGTATGACATGCTATGATATGGTATGATATGGTATGACATGGTATGACATGGAATGATATGGTATGATATGGTATGACATGGTATGATATGGTATGACATGGTATGATATGGAGATATGATATGGTATGACATGGTATGATATGATATGACATGGTATGATATGGAGATATGGTATGATGGCAAATTCGTAAGGGTGGTTGAACTCTCCCAAAGAGAACATTATGCTCTGCATTAGTTAGTGCTGTAGAGAGAAGTGAAGACAGTCCTTCCAGGGAGAGTTATTATTTCATTTTAAATTGTAATTTTGTGATATCCAATTGTGATCCAATTTACGATCTTGTCTCTGCTGCAACTCCCCCAACGGGCTCGGGGGAGGCAAAGGTGGAGTCATGCGTCCTCTGAAACATGACCCGCCAAACCGCTTCTTAACACCCGTACGCTTAACCCAGAAGCCAGCTGCGCCAATGTGTCGGAGGAAACACCGTTCAACTGACAACCGAGGCAGCCTGCAGGTACCCGGCCAGCCACAAGGAGTCGCTAAAGTGCGATGAGCCAAGTTTTTTATTTCTTTATTTTTGATTTTTGATTTCTCCTTTATTTAACCAGGTAGGCTAGTTGAAAACAAGCTCTCATTTACAATTGCGACCTGGCCAAGATAAATCAAATCAAATCAAATTTATTTATATAGCCCTTCGTACATCAGCTGATATCTCAAAGTGCTGTACAGAGGACTGGGTTCCGCCCACGGCAAAACTGTTCGCAGCGGAGTAACCACCCACCTCTTTTATCATTAAAGTAATCCTTCTCACCCCCCTCCCCCCCTTAAAATATGTAGATGCAACTGGATGTCATAAGGTGAATGCCTGTAAGTCCGCTCTGGATAAGAGCAGGTAATGAAATGGAATGATATGGAGATATGGTATGATAGAGATATAGTATGATATGGTATGATATGGTATGACCCATGGTATGATATGGTATGTCTTACGTGGAATGATATTTGTATGATATGGTATGACATGGTAAAAGGAGATGGTATGATATGGTATGATATGGTATGACTAAAACAAAAAAAAGCAAAGCAGTTCGACACATACAACAACATAGAGTTACACATGGAGTAAAACAAACATACAGTCAATAATACAGTAGAAACAAGTCTATATATGATGTGAGCAAATGAGGTGAGATAAGGGAGGAAAGGCAAAAAAGGACATGGTGGCAAAGTAAATACAATATAGCAAGTAAAACACTGGAATGGTAGATTTGCAGTGGGAAGAATGTGAAAAGTAGAAATAAAAATAATGGGGTGCAAAGGAGCTAAATGAATCAATAAATTAAATTAAATAAATACAGTAGGGAAAGAGGTAGTTGTTTGGGCTAAATTATAGGTGGGCTATGTACAGGTGCAGTAATATGTGAGCTGCTCTGACAGCTGGTGCTTAAAGCTAGTGAGGGAGATAAGTGTTTCCAGTTTCAGAGATTTTTGTAGTTTGTTCCAGTCATGTGCAGCAGAGAACTGGAAGGAGAGGCCAAAGAAAGGAGAAAGAGGCCAAAGAAAGAATTGGTTTTGGGGGTGACCAGAGAGATATACCTGCTGGAGCGCATGCTACAGGTGGGTGATGCTATGGGGACCTGCGAGCTGAGATAAGGATGGACTTTACCTAGCAGGGTCTTGTAGATGACCTAGAGCCAGTGGGTTTGGCAACGAGTATGAAGCGAGGGCCAACCAACGAGAGCATACAGGTTGCAATGGTGGGTAGTATATGGGGAATTGGTGACAAAACGGATGGCACTGTGATAGACTGCATCCAATTTGTTGAGTAGGGTATTGGAGGCTATTTTGTAAATGATGTCGCCGAAGTCGAGGATTGGTAGGATGGTCAGTTTTACAAGGGTATGTTTGACAGCATGAGTGAAGGACGCTTTGTTGCGAAATAGGAAGCCAATTCTAGATTTAACTTTGGATTGGAGATGTTTGATGTGAGTCTGGAAGGAGAGTTTACAGTCTAACCAGACACCTAGGTATTTGTAGTTGTTCACGCATTCTAAGTCAGAGCCATCCAGAGTAGTGATGTTGGACAGGCGGGCAGGTGCAGGCAGCGATCGGTTGAAGAGCATGCATTTAGTTTTACTTGCGTTTAAGAGCAGTTGGAGGCCACGGAAGGAGAGTTGTATGGCACTGGAGGTTAGATAACACAGTGTCCAAATAAGGGCCAGAAGTATACATAATGGTGTCGTCTGCGTAGAGGTGGATCAGAGTAAAGCGCACCCCGGCCAAACCCTCCCCTAACCCAGACGACGTTGGGCAAATTGTATGCCGCCCTATGGATCTCCCAGTCACGTCCGGTTACAGCCTGGGATCGAACCCAGCTCTGTAGTCATGCCTCCAGCACTGTCACAGGGATTCTTTGTGATATTTATTGGCAAAAATTACAGATTTTTCATTCCAATTGTTATGAAAATGCACTGACGAGGGGGGAAAGGTTGTTGACGTGTGGCTTGATTGATTCATGGAAATAGTGCACTGATTGGTGAAAGTTGCAAGCCCTAGCTAGCATAATAAACTAGCATAATATACACGAGAATTGCTGATTTTTCTAAACATTTTGCGAGGTAACTAGAGGTAACCAGAGATAACTAGAGGTGACTAGAGGTGACAAGAGGTAACTAGAGGTGACTAGAGATGACTAGAGGTGACTAGAGGTAACTAGAGGTAACTAGAGGTAACTAGAGGTGACTAGAGGTAACTAGAGGTGACTAGAGGTGACTAGAGGTAACTGGAGGTAACTACAGATGACTAGAGGTAACTAGAGGTAACTAGAGGTGACTAGAGGTGACTAGAGGTAACTAGAGGTAACTAGAGATGACTAGAGGTAACTAGAGGTGACTAGAGGTAACTAGAGGTAACTAGAGGTAACTAGAGGTAACTAGAGGTGACTTGAGGTGACTAGAGGTGACTAGAGGTGACTAGAGATGACTAGAGGTAACTAGAGGTGACTAGAGGTTACTAGAGGTAACTAGAGGTAACTAGAGATGACTAGAGGTAACTAGAGGTAACTAGAGGTGACTAGAGGTAACTAGAGGTAACTAGAGGTAACTAGAGGTGACTAGAGGTGACTAGAGGTAACTAGAGGCAACTAGAGGCAACTAGAGGTAACTAGAGGTAACTAGAGTTGACTAGAGGTGACTAGAGGTGACTAGAGGTAACTAGAGAAGACTAGAGATGACTAGAGTTGACTCGAGGTAACTAGAGGTAACTAGAGGTAACTAGAGGTAACTAGAGATGACTAGAGGTAACTAGAGGTAACTAGAGAAAACTAGAGGTGACTAGAGGTGACAATAGGTAACTAGAGGTAACTAGAGATAACTAGAGATGACTAGAGGTAACTAGAGGTAACTAGAGGTGACTAGAGGTAACTAGAGGTAACTAGAGGTACCTAGAGGTAACTAGAGGTAACTAAAGGTGACTAGAGGTAACTAGAGGTAACTAGAGGTGACTAGAGGTGACTAGAGGTGACTAGAGGTAACTAGAGAAGACTAGAGATGACTAGAGTTGACTCGAGGTAACTAGAGGTAACTAGAGGTAACTAGAGGTAACTAGAGATGACTAGAGGTAACTAGAGGTAACTAGAGAAAACTAGAGGTGACTAGAGGTGACAATAGGTAACTAGAGGTAACTAGAGATAACTAGAGATGACTAGAGGTAACTAGAGGTAACTAGAGGTGACTAGAGGTAACTAGAGGTACCTAGAGGTAACTAGAGGTAACTAAAGGTGACTAGAGGTGACTAGAGGTGACTAGAGGTGACTAGAGGCGACTAGAGGTGACTAGAGGTAACTAGAGGTAACTAGAGGTACCTAGAGGTAACTAGAGGTTACTAAAGGTGACTAGAGGTAACTAGAGGTGACTAGAGGTGACTAGAGGTGACTAGAGGTGACTAGAGGTAACTAGAGGTAACTAGAGATGACTAGAGGTGACTAGAGGTAACTAGTGGTAACTAGAGGTAACTAGAGGTAACTAGAGATGACTAGAGGTAACTAGAGCTAACTAGAGAAAACTAGAGGTGACTAGAGGTGACAAGAGGTAACTAGAGGTAACTAGAGAAGACTAGAGATGACTAGAGGTGACTCGAGGTAACTAGAGGTAACTAGAGGTGACTAGAGGTAACTAGAGGTGACTAGAGGTGAGTAGAGGTAACTAGAGGCAACTAGAGGCAACTAGAGATAACTAGAGGTGACTAGAGGTAACTAGAGATAACTAGAGGTAACTAGAGGTAACTAGAGGTAACTAGAGGTGACTAGAGGTGAGTAGAGGTAACTAGAGGCAACTAGAGGCAACTAGAGGTAACTAGAGGTGACTAGAGGTGACTAGAGATAACTAGAGATGACTAGAGGTACCTAGAGGTAACTAGAGGTGACTAGAAGTAACTAGAGGTGACTAGAGATGACTAGAGGTAACTAGAGGTAACTAGAGGTGACTAGAGGTAACTCGAGGTAACTAGAGGTAACTAGAGGTGACTAGAGATGACTGGAGGTAACTAGAGGTAACTAGAGGTGACTAGAGATGACTAGAGGTAACTAGAGGTAACTAGAGGTAACTAGAGGTAACTAGAGGTGACTTGAGATGACTAGAGGTAACTAGAGGTGACTAGAGGTGACTAGAGGTAACTGGAGGTAACTACAGATGACTAGAGGTAACTAGAGGTAACTAGAGGTGACTAGAGGTGACAAGAGGTAACTAGAGGTGACTAGAGATGACTAGAGGTGACTAGAGGTAACTAGAGGTAACTAGAGGTAACTAGAGGTGACTAGAGATGACTAGAGGTAACTAGAGGTGACTAGAGGTGACTAGAGGTAACTGGAGGTAACTACAGATGACTAGAGGTAACTAGAGGTAACTAGAGGTGACTAGAGGTGACTAGAGGTAACTAGAGGTAACTAGAGATGACTAGAGGTAACTAGAGGTGACTAGAGGTAACTAGAGGTAACTAGAGGTAACTAGAGGTAACTAGAGGTGACTTGAGGTGACTAGAGGTGACTAGAGGTGACTAGAGATGACTAGAGGTAACTAGAGGTGACTAGAGGTTACTAGAGGTAACTAGAGGTAACTAGAGATGACTAGAGGTAACTAGAAGTAACTAGAGGTGACTAGAGGTAACTAGAGGTAACTAGAGGTAACTAGAGGTGACTAGAGGTGACTAGAGGTAACTAGAGGCAACTAGAGGCAACTAGAGGTAACTAGAGGTAACTAGAGTTGACTAGAGGTGACTAGAGGTGACTAGAGGTAACTAGAGAAGACTAGAGATGACTAGAGTTGACTCGAGGTAACTAGAGGTAACTAGAGGTAACTAGAGGTAACTAGAGATGACTAGAGGTAACTAGAGGTAACTAGAGAAAACTAGAGGTGACTAGAGGTGACAATAGGTAACTAGAGGTAACTAGAGATAACTAGAGATGACTAGAGGTAACTAGAGGTGACTAGAGGTGACTAGAGGTAACTAGAGGTAACTAGAGGTACCTAGAGGTAACTAGAGGTAACTAAAGGTGACTAGAGGTAACTAGAGGTAACTAGAGGTGACTAGAGGTGACTAGAGGTGACTAGAGGTAACTAGAGAAGACTAGAGATGACTAGAGTTGACTCGAGGTAACTAGAGGTAACTAGAGGTAACTAGAGGTAACTAGAGATGACTAGAGGTAACTAGAGGTAACTAGAGAAAACTAGAGGTGACTAGAGGTGACAATAGGTAACTAGGTAACTAGAGATAACTAGAGATGACTAGAGGTAACTAGAGGTAACTAGAGGTGACTAGAGGTAACTAGAGGTACCTAGAGGTAACTAGAGGTAACTAAAGGTGACTAGAGGTGACTAGAGGTGACTAGAGGTGACTAGAGGTGACTAGAGACGACTAGAGGTGACTAGAGGTAACTAGAGGTAACTAGAGGTACCTAGAGGTAACTAGAGGTTACTAAAGGTGACTAGAGGTAACTAGACGTGACTAGAGGTGACTAGAGGTGACTAGAGGTGACTAGAGGTAACTAGAGGTAACTAGAGATGACTAGAGGTGACTAGAGGTAACTAGTGGTAACTAGAGGTAACTAGAGGTAACTAGAGATGACTAGAGGTAACTAGAGCTAACTAGAGAAAACTAGAGGTGACTAGAGGTGACAAGAGGTAACTAGAGGTAACTAGAGAAGACTAGAGATGACTAGAGGTGACTCGAGGTAACTAGAGGTAACTAGAGGTGACTAGAGGTAACTAGAGGTGACTAGAGGTGAGTAGAGGTAACTAGAGGCAACTAGAGGCAACTAGAGATAACTAGAGGTGACTAGAGGTAACTAGAGATAACTAGAGGTAACTAGAGGTAACTAGAGGTAACTAGAGGTGACTAGAGGTGAGTAGAGGTAACTAGAGGCAACTAGAGGCAACTAGAGGTAACTAGAGGTGACTAGAGGTGACTAGAGATAACTAGAGATGACTAGAGGTACCTAGAGGTAACTAGAGGTGACTAGAAGTAACTAGAGGTGACTAGAGATGACTAGAGGTAACTAGAGGTAACTAGAGGTGACTAGAGGTAACTCGAGGTAACTAGAGGTAACTAGAGGTGACTAGAGATGACTGGAGGTAACTAGAGGTAACTAGAGGTGACTAGAGATGACTAGAGGTAACTAGAGGTAACTAGAGGTAACTAGAGGTAACTAGAGGTGACTAGAGGTAACTAGAGGCAACTAGAGGCAACTAGAGGTAACTAGAGGTAACTAGAGTTGACTAGAGGTGACTAGAGTTGACTAGAGGTAACTAGAGAAGACTAGAGATGACTAGAGGTGACTCGAGGTAACTAGAGGTAACTAGAGGTAACTAGAGATGACTAGAGGTAACTAGAGGTGACTAGAGGTGACTAGAGGTGACAATAGGTAACTAGAGGTAACTAGAGGTAACTAGAGATGACTAGAGGTAACTAGAGGTGACTAGAGGTAACTAGAGGTAACTAGAGGTACCTAGAGGTAACTAGAGGTGACTAAAGGTAACTAGAGGTAACTAGAGGTGACTAGAGGTGACTAGAGGTGACTAGAGATGACTAGAGGCGACTAGAGGTGACTAGAGGTAACTAGAGGTAACTAGAGGTACCTAGAGGTAACTAGAGGTGACTAGAGGTAACTAGAGGTAACTAGAGGTAACTAGAGGTGACTTGAGGTGACTAGAGGTAACTAGAGGTGACTAGAGGTACCTAGAGGTAACTAGAGAAAAGTAGAGAAAACTAGAGGTAACTAGAGGTAACTAGAGGTAACTAGAGGTGACTAGAGGTAACTAGAGGTAACTAGAGGTGACTAGAGGTAACTAGAGGTGACTAGAGGTAACTAGAGGTAACTAGAGGTGACTAGAGGTAACTAGAGGTAACTAGAGGTAACTAGAGGTAACTAGAGGTGACTAGAGGTAACTAGAGGTAACTAGAGGTGACTAGAGGTGAGTAGAGGTAACTAGAGGCAACTAGAGGCAACTAGAGGTAACTAGAGGTGACTAGAGGTGACTAGAGATAACTAGAGATGACTAGAGGTAACTAGAGGTAACTAGAGGTGACTAGAAGTAACTAGAGGTGACTAGAGATGACTAGAGGTAACTAGAGGTAACTAGAGGTAACTAGAGGTGACTAGAGGTAACTCGAGGTAACTAGAGGTAACTAGAGGTGTCTAGAGGTAACTAGAGGTGACTAGAGGTAACTAGAGGTAACTAGAGGTAACTAGAGGTGACTAGAGGTAACTAGAGGTAACTAGAGGTGACTAGAGGTGAGTAGAGGTAACTAGAGGCAACTAGAGGCAACTAGAGGTAACTAGAGGTGACTAGAGGTGACTAGAGATAACTAGAGATGACTAGAGGTAACTAGAGGTAACTAGAGGTGACTAGAAGTAACTAGAGGTGACTAGAGATGACTAGAGGTAACTAGAGGTAACTAGAGGTAACTAGAGGTGACTAGAGGTAACTCGAGGTAACTAGAGGTAACTAGAGGTGACTAGAGATGACTGGAGGTAACTAGAGGTAACTAGAGGTGACTAGAGATGACTAGAGGTAACTAGAGGTACCTAGAGGTAACTAGAGGTAACTAGAGGTAACTAGAGGCAACTAGAGGCAACTAGAGGTAACTAGAGGTAACTAGAGTTGACTAGAGGTGACTAGAGGTGACTAGAGGTAACTAGAGAAGACTAGAGATGACTAGAGGTGACTCGAGGTAACTAGAGGTAACTAGAGGTAACTAGAGATGACTAGAGGTAACTAGAGGTGACTAGAGGTGACTAGAGGTGACAATAGGTAACTAGAGGTAACTAGAGATAACTAGAGATGACTAGAGGTAACTAGAGGTGACTAGAGGTAACTAGAGGTAACTAGAGGTACCTAGAGGTAGCTAGAGATAACTAGAGGTAACTAGAGGTAACTAGAGAAAAGTAGAGGTAACTAGAGGTAACTAGAGGTAACTAGAGGTAACTAGAGGTGACTAGAGATAACTAGAGGTAACTAGAGGTGACTAGAGGTAACTAGAGGTGACTAGAGGTGACTAGAGGTAACTAGAGGTAACTAGAGGTGACTAGAGGTAACTAGAGGTAACTAGAGGTAACTAGACGTAACTCGGAGTCAGGTTTGATTATAGTTCATGTATCACTTAAGATATGTGGTCCTTTGTAGCTCAGTTGGTAGTTCATGGTTGCTTGTAATGGGTAGTGGGGTTTGATACCCAGGACCAACCTTACGTGGACTGCTAAATGACATATATTATATGAAGACATCAAAGACTGTGGCAGCCAGGCACTTGAAATTACAGTCGCGCTTGTTTTCAAACTGTTAGCCGAATCGATGAACTTGTCTCCCGCAAACTATGCATGCCACATTTCTCTCTCTCTCTCTCTCTCTCTCTCTCTCTCTCTCTCTCTCTCTCTCTCTCTCTCTCTCTCTCTCTCTCTCTCTCTCTCTCTCTCTCTCTCTCTCATGAGATGAGAGACAAGCTTCGGTTATGAACAGTTTCCCTAAACACAGTAATGTCTTCCTCCTGGAGAGTTCCATTCCAAGCCTCAGCTCCATGGCAACAGTGGAACCTGTAGAACCAAACAATTTTGAGGTGGATCTAGAAAGTTGTTTTACGGTATTATCATAATTAATCCCCTTAAACCACAGTATCTCCTGTATGCTCAAGTGTCCCCCCCCCCCCCCCCCAAAAAAAAACCTTCAGTTCTCCACTGCTCCCTACGAAGAACACCTAACCCTCTCCCTCATATGGCAGACACGCTGAAAACATTGCCATTTTCAGCCTTGTCTTTGCTGTCCTGTACTTTGTCCTGTACTGTAATGTGTATACATTCCTTTCCCTTTATAGCAGCAAAGATTAGCGGCTTTGAAGGCGGTCACTCAGTAAGAGCCGCCTAGGAAAGTGATGACTAGACCTTAATCTCAGCCTGGTCTGTCTGTTACCTTGTCCTGTAATCTCAGCCTGGCCTGTCTGTTACCTTGTCCTGTAATCTAGTCTCAGCCTGGTCTGTCTGTTACCTTGTCCTGTAATCTAGTCTCAGCCTGGTCTGTCTGTTACCTTGTCCTGTAATCTCAGCCTGGCCTGTCTGTTACCTTGTCCTGTAATCTCAGCCTGGTCTGTCTGTTACCTTGTCCTGTAATCTCAGCCTGGCCTGTCTGTTACCTTGTCCTGTAATCTCAGCCTGGTCTGTCTGTTACCTTGTCCTGTAATCCCAGCCTGGTCTGTCTGTTACCTTGTCCTGTAATCTAGTCTCAGCCTGGTCTGTCTGTTACCTTGTCCTGTAATCTCAGCCTGGCCTGTCTGTTACCTTGTCCTGTAATCTCAGCCTGGCCTGTCTGTTACCTTGTCCTGTAATCTCAGCCTGGTCTGTCTGTTACCTTGTCCTGTAATCCCAGCCTGGTCTGTCTGTTACCTTGTCCTGTAATCTAGTCTCAGCCTGGCCTGTCTGTTACCTTGTCCTGTAATCTAGTCTCAGCCTGGTCTGTCTGTTACCTTGTCCTGTAATCTCAGCCTGGCCTGTCTGTTACCTTGTCCTGTAATCTAGTCTCAGCCTGGTCTGTCTGTTACCTTGTCCTGTAATCTAGTCTCAGCCTGGCCTGTCTGTTACCTTGTCCTGTAATCTCAGCCTGGTCTGTCTGTTACCTTGTCCTGTAATCTCAGCCTGGTCTGTCTGTTACCTTGTCCTGTAATCTAGTCTCAGCCTGGCCTGTCTGTTACCTTGTCCTGTAATCTAGTCTCAGCCTGGCCTGTCTGTTACCTTGTCCTGTAATCTAGTCTCAGCCTGGTCTGTCTGTTACCTTGTCCTGTAATCTCAGCCTGGCCTGTCTGTTACCTTGTCCTGTAATCTAGTCTCAGCCTGGTCTGTCTGTTACCTTGTCCTGTAATCTAGTCTCAGCCTGGCCTGTCTGTTACCTTGTCCTGTAATCTCAGCCTGGTCTGTCTGTTACCTTGTCCTGTAATCTCAGCCTGGTCTGTCTGTTACCTTGTCCTGTAATCTAGTCTCAGCCTGGCCTGTCTGTTACCTTGTCCTGTAATCTAGTCTCAGCCTGGCCTGTCTGTTACCTTGTCCTGTAATCTAGTCTCAGCCTGGTCTGTCTGTTACCTTGTCCTGTAATCTAGTCTCAGCCTGGCCTGTCTGTTACCTTGTCCTGTAATCTAGTCTCAGCCTGGCCTGTCTGTTACCTTGTCCTGTAATCTAGTCTCAGCCTGGCCTGTCTGTTACCTTGTCCTGTAATCTAGTCTCAGCCTGGCCTGTCTGTTACCTTGTCCTGTAATCTAGTCTCAGCCTGGTCTGTCTGTTACCTTGTCCTGTAATCTCAGCCTGGTCTGTCTGTTACCTTGTCCTGTAATCTAGTCTCAGCCTGGTCTGTCTGTTACCTTGTCCTGTAATCTCAGCCTGGCCTGTCTGTTACCTTGTCCTGTAATCTAGTCTCAGCCTGGCCTGTCTGTTACCTTGTCCTGTAATCTAGTCTCAGCCTGGCCTGTCTGTTACCTTGTCCTGTAATCTAGTCTCAGCCTGGTCTGTCTGTTACCTTGTCCTGTAATCTAGTCTCAGCCTGGCCTGTCTGTTACCTTGTCCTGTAATCTAGTCTCAGCCTGGCCTGTCTGTTACCTTGTCCTGTAATCTAGTCTCAGCCTGGCCTGTCTGTTACTTTGTCCTGTAATCTAGTCTCAGCCTGGCCTGTCTGTTACCTTGTCCTGTAATCTAGTCTCAGCCTGGCCTGTCTGTTACCTTGTCCTGTAATCTAGTCTCAGCCTGGTCTGTCTGTTACCTTGTCCTGTAATCTCAGCCTGGCCTGTCTGTTACCTTGTCCTGTAATCTAGTCTCAGCCTGGTCTGTCTGTTACCTTGTCCTGTAATCTAGTCTCAGCCTGGCCTGTCTGTTACCTTGTCCTGTAATCTAGTCTCAGCCTGGCCTGTCTGTTACCTTGTCCTGTAATCTAGTCTCAGCCTGGCCTGTCTGTTACCTTGTCCTGTAATCTAGTCTCAGCCTGGCCTGTCTGTTACCTTGTCCTGTAATCTAGTCTCAGCCTGGCCTGTCTGTTACCTTGTCCTGTAATCTAGTCTCAGCCTGGCCTGTCTGTTACCTTGTCCTGTAATCTCAGCCTGGTCTGTCTGTTACCTTGTCCTGTAATCTCAGCCTGGTCTGTCTGTTACCTTGTCCTGTAATCTAGTCTCAGCCTGGCCTGTCTGTTACCTTGTCCTGTAATCTCAGCCTGGTCTGTCTGTTACCTTGTCCTGTAATCTAATCTCAGCCTGGCCTGTCTGTTACCTTGTCCTGTAATCTCAGCCTGGTCTGTCTGTTACCTTGTCCTGTAATCTAGTCTCAGCCTGGCCTGTCTGTTACCTTGTCCTGTAATCTCAGCCTGGTCTGTCTGTTACCTTGTCCTGTAATCTCAGCCTGGTCTGTCTGTTACCTTGTCCTGTAATCTAGTCTCACCCTGGCCTGTCTGTTACCTTGTCCTGTAATCTCAGCCTGGTCTGTCTGTTACCTTGTCCTGTAATCTAGTCTCAGCCTGGTCTGTCTGTTACCTTGTCCTGTAATCTAGTCTCAGCCTGGCCTGTCTGTTACCTTGTCCTGTAATCTAGTCTCAGCCTGGCCTGTCTGTTACCTTGTCCTGTAATCTAGTCTCAGCCTGGCCTGTCTGTTACCTTGTCCTGTAATCTAGTCTCAGCCTGGCCTGTCTGTTACCTTGTCCTGTAATCTAGTCTCAGCCTGGTCTGTCTGTTACCTTGTCCTGTAATCTCAGCCTGGTCTGTCTGTTACCTTGTCCTGTAATCTCAGCCTGGTCTGTCTGTTACCTTGTCCTGTAATCTCAGCCTGGTCTGTCTGTTACCTTGTCCTGTAATCTCAGCCTGGTCTGTCTGTTACCTTGTCCTGTAATCTCAGCCTGGTCTGTCTGTTACCTTGTCCTGTAATCTAGTCTCAGCCTGGCCTGTCTGTTACCTTGTCCTGTAATCTAGTCTCAGCCTGACCTGTCTGTTACCTTGGCCTGTAATCTAGTCTCAGCCTGGTCTGTCTGTTACCTTGTCCTGTAATCTAGTCTCAGCCTGGCCTGTCTGTTACCTTGTCCTGTAATCTAGTCTCAGCCTGGCCTGTCTGTTACCTTGTCCTGTAATCTAGTCTCAGCCTGACCTGTCTGTTACCTTGGCCTGTAATCTCAGCCTGGCCTGTCTGTTACTTTGTCCTGTAATCTAGTCTCAGCCTGGTCTGTCTGTTACCTTGTCCTGTAATCCCAGCCTGGCCTGTCTGTTACCTTGTCCTGTAATCTAGTCTCAGCCTGGCCTGTCTGTTACCTTGTCTTGTAATCTCAGCCTGGCCTGTCTGTTACCTTGGCCTGTAATCTAGTCTCAGCCTGGCCTGTCTGTTACCTTGTCCTGTAATCAAGTCTCAGCCTGACCTGTCTGTTACCTTGTCCTGTAATCTAGCCTCAGCCTGGCCTGTCTGTTACCTTGTCCTGTAATCTAGTGTTAGCCTGGCCTGTCTGTTACCTTGTCCTGTAATCCCAGCCTGGCCTGTCTGTTACCTTGTCCTGTAATCTAGTCTCAGCCTGGCCTGTCTGTTACCTTGTTGTACTGTTGCAGGAGAACTGTTGCAGGACAACTGTTGCAGGAGACCGTTGCAGGCTAACTGTTGCAGGATAACCTGTGTGTTAGGTCACCAAGCGCAACATAGCATCAGCGTGTAAATCAGCTAGAAAGATGTGTTGGCATCGAGTAATTGTCTCTGGCCCCCTCCCAGTTAGGGGGAGTGATGAGCTCTACAGCAGAGACCCATAACTCAGTCGCTGGTTTAAAACTGTTTTCTGCCCCTCCCAAAAGATAGAATTTGTAGATAACTGGCCTTCTTCCTTGGACTCCTGCCACAAACAGGACCAAGCCTGACCTGCTGAGGAGTGACAGTCTCCATTTTAGCTGGATGGGTGCGCTCATCTTATCTATGAACATAAACAGTGCTCTAACTCCTCTAGCTCCACATTGAGATAGGTTGCAGGCCAGGCAGCAGGCTGTTAGCCAGTCTGGCAGCCCAGTGGAGTCTCCCACTAGCACAGTCACTCTCTCTTTCTCTCTCTCTCTCTTCTCTTGGAGAACCTGAGCCCTAGGACCATGCCCCTGGCATGATGACTCCTTGCTGTCCCCAGTCCAACTGGCAGTGCTGCTGCTCCAGTTTCAACTGTTCTGCCTGCGGCTATGGAACCCTGACCTTTTCACCAGACGTGCTACCTTGTCCCGGACCTGCTGTTTTCGAGTCTCTAGAGACAGCAGGAGCGGTAGAGATACTCTGAATGATCGGCTATGAAAAGCCAAGTGACATTTTTTCCTGAGGTGCTGACCTGTTGCACCCTCTACAACCACTGTGATTATTATTATTTAAGTCTGCTGGTCATCTATGAACGTTTGAACATCTTGGCCATGTTCTGTTATAATCTCCACCCGGCACAGCCAGAAGAGGACTGGCCATCCCTCAGAGCCTGGTCCCTCTCTAAGTTTCTTTCTAGGTTCCGGCCTTTCTAGGGAGTTTTTCCTAGCCACCGTGCTTCTACGCCTGCATTGCTTGCTGTTTGGGGTTTTAGGCTGGGTTTCTGTTCAGCACTTTGAGATATCAGCTGATGTAAAAAGGGGCTTTGTCAATACATTTGATGAATTGATTGATGTGTGTATGTGCGTGTGTGTGTGTTTGTGTCTGTTAGGTGTGTGCATTGAAGGAGCATCATGTAGTACGAATCCCCATAATGGGAATTAGTGGATTTGCAACAACTTAGCCTGAATTCAAACAACTCTTCCTCCTCCCCCACGTTTCCTCCACCACAACCTCGGTGGGGACTCATCTTTTACTTTCGGTTTTGTCCATCAGCTGCAAACAGCTGAACATACAATGTTTTTCGATATTGAACAGATATTTCACAGCGGTTTAGATGGTACAATGATTCTCTGCACTATACGTTGCTTGTTTTGTCACAAACTGAAATGAGGCGAACAATGTAGACCTTTAGCAACCAGGTACTGACAGAGCGATGTCTACAGGAAGGATGCCCAGGTTGTTGGTTGGTTGGTGAGGAAAACACCACGCGTCTGAGATTGACCGGCTTTGGTTGACAAATAGGAAGTTTACACCAATCTGAATACAATTTTGCATCAGAATGTATTTTTCTACAATTCATATTTTTATATTGTGAAACGGTATCATTCCACTATCAGCGCAAATATATTAAGGACATTTTCTGATATTGCAATGCAAAAAATATAATTTAACGCTTCTTTATAGTTTACAGACAAACAATGTACAACAATGTTGGGATCTGTGTTGAAAAGTACATTATCTATAGCAGCAAGGACCAAAACATTTCTGATCATTTCCCTGCTAAAAGACCTTTAAAATCGGATCATTTCCCTGCTAAAATACCTTTACATGTCTGATAATTTCCCTGTTAAAATACCTGTACGCTTCCGATAATTTATTTCTTTTAGTACCTGACTTGAACATCTTAGAACACCTTTTGTAAAACTTTAAAATTCAACATTCACTGTTAAGTGTTTTGCTAACAGAATAGAAAACATTGGCCTTGTCCCAAATCTGTCTTTCCTACTACTTATGTGTACTGTGTACTAATCGGACTACATACTATCAAGAACGTACAGGTTAGTTTAAAAAAAATGAATGCAATAAGCAACAAATACCAGCATACTAGGCTTATCCTACACTCACATTAACATCTGCTAACCATGTGTATGTGACCAATATCATTTGATTTGATCCTGAGAATGCATCATCGATTGGGCGTCGGTTCTCCCCACATTGATTGATTTTGGTACAGCGAGTCCCCTCCGGCTGACTTTCAGTTTTTTTGTCAGAGACATTGTGGATCTCGAAAATACTATTCTCTTTCTGAAAAGTGTGCAGTGAATTCTCTACTAGATGAACAGTTGAATGAGTGTGACATCCCTGGCATTTAAAGGGTACTAGACTTTCTAAATTCCACGTACTATAAAATGTTTTTTTTCTCATGCCCAAAATACCGACCATTATAACACAAGTACTGGTTTTTAGGTCACAGTGATTGTTGTCATCAGAAGACACATTTGTGCAGTTGTGTTCACTGTTTACACAAATCAGCAAATACTACTTGCGCAAAATTTTACATCACCCCATTGGTGTCATACCATGGTTGGAAATATCTTGTTCTGGTTGTTTACAATATCGCGGACATGCAGAGATGTAGAGAATGAAGTTGTGTTACTCCTCTGGATAGTTGTACTTCCTGTTTTTATCATTACCCATAATGCTGCACCTTTGGATAGTTGTACTTCCTGTTTTTATCATTACCCATAATGCCACACCTTTGGATAGTTGTACTTCCTGTTTTTATCATTACCCATAATGCTGCACCTTTGGATAGTTGTACTTCCTGTTTTTATCATTACCCATAATGCCACACCTTTGGATAGTTGTACTTCCTGTTTTTATCATTACCCATAATGCTGCACCTTTGGATAGTTGTACTTCCTGTTTTTATCATTACCCATAATGCTGCACCTTTGGATAGTTGTACTTCCTGTTTTTATCATTACCCATAATGCTGCACCTTTGGATAGTTGTACTTCCTGTTTTTATCATTACCCATAATGCTGCACCTTTGGATAGTTGTACTTCCTGTTTTTATCATTACCCATAATGCTGCACCTTTGGATAGTTGTACTTCCTGTTTTTATCATTACCCATAATGCTGCACCTTTGGATAGTTGTACTTCCTGTTTTTATCATTACCCATAATGCTGCACCTTTGGACAGTTGTACTTCCTGTTTTTATCATTAACCATAATGCTGCACCTTTGGATAGTTGTACTTCCTGTTTTTATCATTACCCATAATGCTGCACCTTTGGATAGTTGTACTTCCTGTTTTTATCATTACCCATAATGCTGCACCTTTGGACAGTTGTACTTCCTGTTTTTATCATTACCCATAATGCTGCACCTTTGGATAGTTGTTCTTCCTGTTTTTATCATGCAAGGAATATATGTTGATCCACAGGGATTTTTAAAAGACAGATTTTCTGTTTTGTCTGCTTGGAGAGATAACTATGAGAGATAACTATGAGAGATAACTATGATAGATATCTATGGGAGATAACTATGAGAGATAACTATGGGAGATAACTATGATAGATAACTATGCTAGATAACTATGGGAGACAACTATGATAGATAACTATGATATATAACTATGAGAGATAACTATGGTTTTGTTCATCTTTCTGCAGGCAGTCGTGTTCTTTTGATGAATATATTTGCAATTTTGACTGTATAACATCGCTTTGATGAATGTATTCATGTTTTGAGATGGCAACTACATTTTATGCAAACGGCCAAAGACTTGTGAAATCTGTTTTGAAAATCAACAAGATTTTGTGCGTGCGAGCGTGTGTGCGTGCGTGTGTGATGGAGATTGACCTAGGGTCATGAGGTTGAACAACAAGGCTACACCTCATCTCATTAGGGACTAGGGGACTAGGGGACATTCTAGGGGACTAGGGGAGATACTAGGGGAGATACTAGGGGACTAGGGGAGATACTAGGGGAGATACTAGGGGACTAGGGGAGATACTAGGGGAGATACAAGGGGACTAGGGGAGATACTAGGGGAGATACTAGGGGAGATACTAGGGGACTAGGGGAGATACTAGGGGACTAGGGGAGATACTAGGGGACTAGGGGAGATACTAGGGGAGATACTAGGGGACTAGTGGAGATACTAGGGGAGATACTAGGGGAGATACTAGGGGACTAGGGGAGATACTAGGGGACTAGGGGAGATACTAGGGGAGATACTAGGGGACTAGTGGAGATACTAGGGGAGATACTAGGGGAGATACTAGGGGACTAGGGGAGATACTAGGGGAGATACTAGGGGACTAGGGGAGATACTAGGGGACTAGGGGAGATACTTGGGGAGATACTAGGGGAGATACTAGGGGAGATACTAGGGGAGATACTAGGGGAGATACTAGGGGACTAGTGGAGATACTAGGGGAGATACTAGGGGAGATACTAGGGGAGATACTAGGGGAGATACTAGGGGACTAGTGGAGATACTAGGGGAGATACTAGGGGAGATACTAGGGGAGATACTAGGGGACTAGTGGAGATACTAGGGGAGATACTAGGGGAGATACTAGGGGAGATACTAGGGGAGATACTAGGGGAGATACTAGGGGACTAGTGGAGATACTAGGGGAGATACTAGGGGAGATACTAGGGGAGATACTAGGGGACTAGTGGAGATACTAGGGGAGATACTAGGGGAGATACTAGGGGAGATACTAGGGGAGATACTAGGTGGAGATACTAGGGGAGATACTAGGGGAGATACTAGGGGAGATACTAGGGGAGATACTAGGGGAGATACAAGGGGAGATACTAGTGGAGATACTAGTGGAGATACTAGGGGACTAGTGGAGATACTAGGGGAGATACTAGGGGAGATACTAGTGGAGATACTAGGGGAGATACTAGGGGAGATACTAGGAGAGATACTAGGGGAGATACTAGGGGAGATACTAGGGGAGATACTAGGGAGATACTAGGGAGATACTAGGGGAGATACTAGGGAGATACTAGGGAGATACTAGGGGAGATACTAGGGGAGATACTAGGGGAGATACTAGGGGAGATACAAGGGGAGATACTAGGGGAGATACTAGGGAGATACTAGGGGAGATACTAGGGGAGATACTAGGGGAGATACTAAGGGAGATACTAGGGGAGATACTAGGGAGATACTAGTGGAGATACTAGGGAGATACTAGGGGAGATACTAGGGAGATACAAGGGGAGATGCTAGTGGAGATACTAGGGGAGATACTAGGGAGATACTAGGGGAGATACTAGGGGAGATACTAGGGGAGATACTAGTGGAGATACTAGGGGAGATACTAGGGGAGATACTAGGGGAGATACTAGGGGAGATACTAGGGGACTAGTGGAGATACTAGGGGAGATACTAGGGGAGATACTAGGGGAGATACTAGGGGAGATACTAGGGGAGATACTAGGGAGATACTAGGGGATACTAGGGGAGATACTGGAGATACTAGGGGAGATACTAGGGGAGATACTAGGGGAGATACTAGGGGAGATACTAGGGGACTAGTGGAGATACTAGGGGAGATACTAGGGGAGATACTAGGGGAGATACTAGGGGAGATACTAGGGGAGATACTAGGGGAGATACAAGGGGAGATACTAGTGGAGATACTAGGGGAGATACTAGGGAGATACTAGGGGAGATACTAGGGAAGATACTAGGGGACTAGTGGAGATACTAGTGGAGATACTAGGGGAGATACTAGGGGAGATACTAGGGGAGATACAAGGGGAGATACTAGTGGAGATACTAGGGGAGATACTAGGGGAGATACTAGGGGAGATACTAGGGGAGATACTAGGGGAGATAGTAGGGGAGATACTAGGGGACTAGTGGAGATACTAGTGGAGATACTAGGGGAGATACTAGGGGAGATACTAGGGGAGATACTAGGGGAGATACAAGGGGAGATACTAGTGGAGATACTAGGGGAGACACTAGGGGAGATACTAGGGGAGATACTAGGGGAGATACTAGGGGAGATACTAGGGGAGATACTAGGGGACTAGGGGAGATACTAGGGGAGATACTAGGGGAGATACAAGGGGAGATACTAGGGGAGATACTAGG
>NC_060187.1:4401013-4471013 GCF_021184085.1 Oncorhynchus gorbuscha | reverse complement strand
GGTCACCATAGCAACACCCACCTGTAGCACGCGCTCCAGCAGGTATATCTCTCTGGTCACCATAGCAACACCCACCTGTAGCACGCGCTCCAGCAGGTATATCTCTCTGGTCACCATAGCAACACCCACCTGTAGCACGCGCTCCAGCAGGTATATCTCTCTGGTCACCATAGCAACACCCACCTGTAGCACCGCTCCAGCAGGTATATCTCTCTGGTCACCATAGCAACACCCACTTTGCACATTCTTCCACTGCAAATCTACCATTCCAGTGTTTTACTTGCTATATTGTATTTACTTTGCCACCATGGCCTTTTTTGCCTTTACCTCCCTTATCTCACCTCATTTGCTCACATCGTATATAGACTTGTTTCAACTGTATTATTGACTGTATGTTTGTTTTACTGTTTGCTTTAATCCATGTGTTATCTTGACCAGGTCGCAATTGTAAATTTAACTTCCCTACCTGGTTAAATAAAGGAGAAATAAAATAAATAAAAATAGATAAAACGCTATACGTGATGACGTCGTGCACATAGAAATGACTTGCGGTTAAGTTCCATTTCCATTTCCAACTCTACTAAGGTTTCTCTCAAACAACTGTTTGTGTTGTAATAGTGAGTCCACTCTGGTAGCACCCTCTAGCCAACAGCTCGCATTTTATTATTTTTAGTATTATTTTTACCTTTATTTAAATAGGAAAGTAAGTTAAGAACAAATTCTTATTTTCAATGACAGCCTAGGAACAGTGGGTTAACTGCTTGTTCAGGGGCAGAACGGCAGATTTGTACCATGTCAGCTCGGGGATTTGAACTTGCAACGTTCCGGTTACTAGTCCAACACTCTAACCACTAGGCTACCCTGCCTCCTCTACACTCTAACCACTAGGCTACCTGCCCCCTCTACACTCTAACCACTAGGCTACACTGCCTCCTCTACACACTAACCACTAGGCTACCCTGCCGCCTCTACACTCTAACCACTAGGCTACCCTGCCTCCTCTACACTAACCACTAGGCTACCCTGCCTCCTCTACACTCTAATCACTAGGCCACCCTGCCTCCTCTACACTCTAATCACTAGGCTACCCTGCCTCCTCTACACTCTAACCACTAGGCTACCCTGCCTCCTCTACACTCTAATCACTAGGCTACCTGCCATCTCTACACTCTAACCACTAGGCTACCCTGCCTCCTCTACACTCTAACCACTAGGCTACCCTGCCTCCTCTACACTCTAATCACTAGGCTACCTGCCATCTCTACACTCTAACCACTAGGCTACACTGCCTCCTCTACACACTAACCACTAGGCTACCCTGCCGCCTCTACACTCTAACCACTAGGCTACCCTGCCTCTTCTACACTCTAACCACTAGGCTACCCTGCCTCCTCTACACTCTAATCACTAGGCCACCCTGCCTCCTCTACACTCTAATCACTAGGCTACCTGCCTCCTCTACACTCTAACCACTAGACTACCTGCCTCCTCTACACTCTAACCACTAGGCTACCTGCCTCCTCTACACTCTAAACACTAGGCTACCTGCCTCCTCTACACTCTAACCACTAGGCTACCTGCCTCCTCTACACTCTAATCACTAGGCTACCTGCCTCCCCTACACTCTAACCACTAGGCTACCTGCCTCCTCTACACTCTAACCACTAGGCTACCTGCCCCCTCTACACACTAACCACTAGGCTACCTGCCTCCCCTACACTCTAACCACTAGGCTACCTGCCTCCTCTACACTCTAACCACTAGGCTACCTGCCTCCTCTACACTCTAACCACTGGGCCACCCTGCCTCCTCTACACTCTAACCACTAGGCTACCTGCCTCCTCTACACTCTAATCACTGGGCCACCCTGCCTCCCCATGAATAAAAGGGCATTATTATTTTTTATTTGCCATAATGGCAGACAAGCGTCGATGATCATTTCACATTTCAATAAAACCCTGGATATTTATTTTGAAAGGAGCATCAAGCATCAACCTTCCACTTTCACCACCTTGTAAAGTTCATAATCATAATGTATTTAATCTGTAGCCTAATACACTGTATGCTTTCCCGGCTCGTAGTGGGTTAGACCACACAATATATCATCACGTGACTCCAAATTAACATCGATATTAAAGGCGTTTTACACCTCCATTTCTCGTATAATTAATTTTACAGACACTGAAAAGATCCCACTATGTCGAACAATCAAACATATTTGTCAGCATTTGTCAAAATAGTTCTGAAACTTCCTGTTTCCATCACAGCTCATGGTGGTTTTGTTTTTATATATTGTTTGTGGCTTTACTGGAATCACACAAATGTGGATGGAAACGTGATTAGTGTCTAACCTTCTCCTCTCCTTCCGAAACAGGTAAACAACAATGGCCTGGTCTCGTTCCTCAGAGAGGTGTCTCAGTTCACCCCAGTGGCCTTTCCCATCGCCGGAGACCGGAGGGTTGTGGCCGCGTTCTGGGCTGACGTGGACAACAGGCGGGCGGGGCAGGTCTTCTATCGGGAGAGTAAAGACCCGTCTGTCCTCCTGAGGGCCACGGCAGACGTCAAACGATACTTCTCTGGGTTCCCAGAGTTCACTGCGACGTGGATCCTCATCTCGACGTGGCACAAAGTCACCTTCTTTGGAGGGAGTGACATCACACCGGTTAGGATTCTCAACCTATCAAAATGTATTTATTTGGTGTCAACAGTGCTTTACAGTAACCCAGCCTGGGTCGGTAAGAACCAAGCAGTAGTAGGAAGGAAAAACACTTTCTTCACACCCCTTTCTTTTAAAAATTTTAACCTTACGTTTGTTTACCATTTTGCGGACACTCTTAAGAGACGTATGAATTTTTGGAATATTCTACATGCTGTATGTAACCAGTTGTCCTCTGTGCAGGTGAATACGTTCCAGGTCATACTGATCACCAACGGAGAGGTATCCTTCACCATCTTCCAGTATCATGACATCACCTGGACCACAGGCATGCACGCCAGCAGTGGAGGAGACCTGGCAGGGCTAGGAGGCATCGCTGCACAGGTAGGATCACGGAGAGGTCCCTCACAAACCGTGTTTATAGGTAGGATCACGGAGATGTCCCTCACAAACCGTGTTTATAGGTAGGATCACAGAGATGTACCTCACAAACCGTGTTTCTAGGTATGATCACGGAGAGGTCCCTCACAAACCGTGTTTCTAGTTATGATCACGGAGAGGTCCCTCACAAACCGTGTTTATAGGTAACATCACAGAGAGGTCCCTCACAAACCGTGTTTATAGGTAGGATCACGGAGAGGTCCCTCACAAACCGTGTTTCTAGGTAGGATCACAGAGAGGTCCCTCACAAACCGTGGTTATAGGTAACATCACAGAGATGTCCTCACAAACTGTGGTTATAGGTAAGATCACAGAGATGTCCTCACAAACTGTGGTTATAGGTAACATCACAGAGAGGTCCCTCACAAACTGTGGTTATAGGTAACATCACAGAGATGTCCTCACAAACTGTGGTTATAGGTAACATCACAGAGATGTCCTCACAAACTGTGGTTATAGGTAAGATCACAGAGATGTCCTCACAAACCGTGGTTATAGGTAAGATCACAGAGTTGTCCTCACAAACTGTGGTTATAGGTAAGATCACAGAGATGTCCTCACAAACCGTGGTTATAGGTAAGATCACAGAGATGTCCTCACAAACCATGATTATAGGTAAGATCACATAGCTAGATGTCCTCACAAACCGTGTCTCATTCATATGTAGAATAATAGGGAAGACATCAAAACTATGAAATCATGTAGTAACCAAAAAAGTGATAAACAAATCAAAATATATTTTAGATTTTAGATTCTTCAAAGTAGCCACCCTTTGTCTTGATGACAGCTTTGCACACTCTTGGCATTCTCTCAACCAGCTTCACGAGGTAGTCACCTGGAATGCATTTCAATTAACAGGTGTGCCTTGTTAAAAGTTAATTTGTGGAATTTCTTTCCTTCTTAATGTGTTTGAGCCAATTAGTTGTGTTGTGACAAGGTAGGGGTGGGATACAGAAGATAGCCCTTATTTGGTAAAAGACCATGTTTATTATGGCAAGAACAGCTCAAATAATCAAGAAGAAACGCGAGTAAATCATTACTTTAAGACCTGAAGGTCACTGGATACGGAATATTTCAAGAACTTGAAGTCACAAAAAAACATCAAACTCTACGATGAATCTGTCTCTCTGCTGCAGAGGATAAGTTCATTAGAGTTTACCAGCCTCAGAAATTGCAGCCCAAATAAATGCTTCAGAGAGTTCAAGTAACAGACACATCTCAACATCAACTGTTCATCAACTGTTCAGAGGACACCCATAAGAAGAAGAGATTTGGTTGGGCCAAGAAACACGACATTCAGAAAGTATTCACACCCCTTCCCTTTTTCCAAATGTTGTTACGTTATAGCCTTATTTTTCTAATGGATTCAATTGTTTCTTTTTCTCATCAGTCTACACACAATATCCCATAATGACATCACAATACCCCATAATGACATCACAATACCCCATAATGACATCACAATATCCCATAATGACATCACAATACCCCATAATGACATCACAATACCCCATAATGACATCACAATACCCCATAATGACATCACAATACCATCCCATAATGAAATCACAATACCCCATACTGACATCACAATACCCCATAATGACATCACAATACCCCATAATGACATCACAATACCCCATGAATGACATCACAATACCCCATAATGACATCACAATACCCCATAATGACATCACAATATCCCATAATGACATCACAATACCCCATAATGACATCACAATATCCCATAATGACATCACAATACCCCATAATGACATCACAATACCCTATGAATGACATCACAATACCCCATAATGACATCACAATATCCCATAATGACATCACAATACCCCATAATGACATCACAATACACCATGAATGACATCACAATACCCCATAATGACATCACAATACCCCATAATGACATCACAATACCCCATAATGACATCACAATACCCCATAATGACATCACAATACCCCATAGTGACATCACAATACCCCATAATGACATCACAATACCCCATAATGACATCACAATACCCCACGAATGACATCACAATACCCCATAATGACATCACAATACCCCACGAATGACATCACAATACCCCATAATGACATCACAATACCCCACAATACCCCATAATACCCCAATACCCCATAATGACATCACAATACCCCATAATGACATCACAATACCCCATGAATGACATCCCAATACCCCATAATGACATCACAATACCCCATAATGACAAATGCAATTGTTTGGACATGATTTGGAAAGGCACACACTTGTCCAATTTGTAAGTCGCTCTGGATAAGAGCGTCTGCTAAATGACTTAAATGTAAAATGTAAATGACTTAAATGTCTATATAAGGTCTCAGAGTTGACAGTGCATGTCAGAAGAAAAACCAAGCCATGAGGTTGAAGGAATTGTCCTTAGAGCTCCGAGACAGGATGGTGTCGAGGCACAGATCTGGGGAAGGGTACCAAAACATTTCTGCAGCACTGAAGGTCCCATTAACAAAGTAGCCTCCAAAATTCTTAGATGGAATAAGTTTGGAAGCATCAAGAGTCTTCCTAGAGCTGGCCGACAGGCCAAACTGAGCAATCGGGGGAGAATGGCCTTGGTCAGGGACAGAGCTCCAGAGTTCCTCTGTGGAGATGGGAGAACCTTCCAGAAGGACAACCATCTCTGCAGCACGCCACCAATCAGGCCTTTATGGTAGAGTGGCCAGACGGAAGCCACACCTCAGTAAAAAGCACATGACAGCCCCCTTGGGTTTTACCAAAAGGAACCTAAAGGACTCCCAGACCATGAGAAACAACATTCTCTGGTCTGATGAAACCAAGATTGAACTCTTTGGCCTGAATGCCAAGCGTCACATCTGGTGGAAACCCGGCACCACCTCTACAGTGAAGCATGGTGGTGGCAGCATCATGTGGTGGGGATGTTTTTCAACGGCAGGCCTGGGAGACTAGTCAGGATAGAGGGAAAGATGAACAGAGCAAAGTACAGAGAGATCCTTAAAAAAAACTGCTCTAGAGCACTCAGGACCTCAGACTGGGGTGAAGGTCCACCTTCCAACAGGACAACGACCCTAAGCGCACAGCCAAGACAATGCTGGAGTGGCTTCGGGGACGTGTCTCTAAATGTCCGTGAGTTGCCCAGCCACAGCAGAGAAGAATGAGAGAAACTCCCCAAATACAGGGGTGCCAAGCTTGTAGCCTCATACCCAAGAAGACTCAAGACTGTAATCGCTGCCAAAAGTATTTCAACAAAGTACTGAGTAAAGGGTCTGAATACTTATGTAAATGGCATATTCCTGTTTTTTTATTTGTAATACATTTTCAAACATTTCTAAAAATAGTTTTTGCTTTGTAATTATGTGGTATTGTGTGCAAATTGATGATAGAGAGAGAGAGAGAGAGAGAGAGAGAGAGAGAGAGAGAGAGAGAGAGAGAGAGAGATGATTGTGAACTATAGGAGACAGAGGGGAGAGCACACCCTCATCCACATTGACAGAGCTGTTGTGGAGCGGGTTGAGAGCTTCAAGCTCCATCCACATCACTAAGGACCTAACATGGTCCAAACACACACACACACACACACACACACACACACACACACACACACACACACACACACACACACACACACACACACACACACACACACACACACACACACACACACACACACACACACACACACACACACAGTCATGAAGAGGGCAACAGCAGCTCCTCTTTTCCCCCTCAGGAGTATGAAAGGATTTGGCTCTCGGATCCTCCGCCTTGACCACAAAGCACGACAGAGGGTGATGAGGACAGCCCAGTACATCACTGGGTCCGAGCTCCCTGACATCCAGGTCCTCTATATCATCAACATGACAGAGGGTGGTCCCACACAAAACCCACACACGTTTACACACACACATGCACACACACACACACACACACACACACACACACACACACACACACACACACACACACACACACACACACACACACACACACACACACACACACACACACACACACACACACACACACACACACACACACACACACACTTTATCACTCATAATATGCTGCTGCTATTCTGTTCTTTATTTTACTCTGATTATTATCTATCCTGATGTCTCTTTACCCTGCCTTCATGTATATATCTACCTCTAATACCTTATTATTATCTATCCTGATGTCACTTTACCCTGCCTTCATGTATATCTATCTATCCTTATGATGCCTAGTCACTTTACCCTGCCTTCATGTACATATCTACCTCTAATACCTTATTATTATCTATCCTGATGTCTAGTCTTTACCCTGACTTCATGTACATATCTACCTCTAATACCTTATTATTATCTATCCTGATGCCTCACTTTACCCTGCCTTCATGTACATATCTACCTCTAATACCTTATTATTATCTATACTGATGTCTCTTTACCCTGCCTTTATGTACATATCTACCTCTAATACCTTATTATTATCTATCCTGATGTCACTTTACCCTGCCTTCATGTACATATCTACCTCTAATACCTTATTATTATCTATCCTGATGTCACTTTACCCTGCCTTCATGTACATATCTACCTCTAATACCTTATTATTATCTATCCTGATGCCTAGTCTCTTTACCCTGCCTTCATGTCCATATCTACCTCTAATACCTTATTATTATCTATCCTGATGTCACTTTACCCTGCCTTCATGTACATATCTACCTCTAATACCTTATTATTATCTATCCTGATGTCTCTTTACCCTGCCTTCATGTACATATCTACCTCTAATACCTTATTATTATCTATACTGATGTCTCTTTACATGTACATATCTACCTCTAATACCTTATTATTATCTATCCTGATGTCACTTTACCCTGCCTTCATGTACATATCTACCTCTAATACCTTATTATTATCTATCCTGATGTCACACCCTGCCTTCATCTATCTACCTCTAATACCTTATTATTATCTATCCTGATGTCTAGTCACTTTACCCTGCCTTCATGTACATATCTACCTCTAATACCTTATTATTATCTATCCTGATGTCTCTTTACCCTGCCTTCATGTACATATCTACCTCTAATACCTTATTATTATCTATCCTGATGCCTAGTCACTTTACCCTGCCTTCATGTACATATCTACCTCTAATACCTTATTATTATCTATCCTGATGCTAGTCACTTTACCCTGCCTTCATGTACATATCTACCTCTAATACCTTATTATTATCTATCCTGATGCCTAGTCACTTTACCCTGCCTTCATGTACATATCTACCTCTAATACCTTATTATTATCTATCCTGATGTCACTTTACCCTGCCTTCATGTACATATCTTCTAATACCTTATTATTATCTATCCTGATGTCTTCATGTACATATCTACCTCTAATACCTTATTATTATCTATCCTGATGTCTAGTCACTTTACCCTGCCTTCATGTACATATCTACCTCTAATACCTTATTATTATCTATCCTGATGCTTAGTCACTTTACCCTGCCTTCATGTACATATCTACCTCTAATACCTTATTATTATCTATCCTGATGCTTAGTCACTTTACCCTGCCTTCATGTACATATCTACCTCTAATACCTTATTATTATCTATCCTGATGCCTAGTCATATCTTTAATACCTTATTATTATCTATCCTGATGCCTTCATGTACATATCTACCTCTAATACCTTATTATTATCTATCCTGATGTCTAGTCATGTTACCCTGCCTTCATGTACATATCTACCTCTAATACCTTATTATTATCTATCCTGATGTCTAGTCACTTTACCCTGCCTTCATGTACATATCTACCTCTAATACCTTATTATTATCTATCCTGATGCCTAGTCACTTTACCCTGCCTTCATGTACATATCTACCTCTAATACCTTATTATTATCTATCCTGATGCCTAGTCACTTTACCCTGCCTTCATGTACATATCTACCTCTAATACCTTATTATTATCTATCCTGATGTCTAGTCTCTTTACCCTGCCTTCATGTACATATCTACCTCTAATACCTTATTATTATCTATCCTGATGTCTAGTCTCTTTACCCTGCCTTCATGTACATATCTACCTCTAATACCTTATTATTATCTATCCTGATGTCTAGTCACTTTACCCTGCCTTCATGTACATATCTACCTCTAATACCTTATTATTATCTATCCTGATGTCTCTTTACCCTGCCTTCATGTACATATCTACCTCTAATACCTTATTATTATCTATCCTGATGTCTCTTTACCCTGCCTTCATGTACATATCTACCTCTAATACCTTATTATTATCTATCCTGATGTCTCTTTACCCTGCCTTCATGTACATATCTACCTCTAATACCTTATTATTATCTATCCTGATGTCTCTTTACCCTGCCTTCATGTACATATCTACCTCTAATACCTTATTATTATCTATCCTGATGTCTAGTCACTTTACCCTGCCTTCATGTACATATCTACCTCTAATACCTTATTATTATCTATCCTGATGCTAGTCACTTTACCCTGCCTTCATGTACATATCTACCTCTAATACCTTATTATTATCTATCCTGATGTCACTTTTACCCTGCCTTCATGTACATATCTACCTTTACCTTATTATTATCTATCCTGATGCCACTTTACATGTACATATCTACCTCTAATACCTTATTATTATCTATCCTGATGTCTAGTCACTTTACCCTGCCTTCATGTACATATCTACCTCTAATACCTTATTATTATCTATACTGATGTCTCTTTACCCTGCCTTTATGTACATATCTACCTCTAATACCTTATTATTATCTATCCTGATGTCACTTTACCCTGCCTTCATGTACATATCTACCTCTAATACCTTATTATTATCTATCCTGATGCTTAGTCACTTTACCCTGCCTTCATGTACATATCTACCTCTAATACCTTATTATTATCTATCCTGATGCCTAGTCACTTTACCCTGCCTTCATGTACATATCTACCTCTAATACCTTATTATTATCTATACTGATGTCTCTTTACCCTGCCTTTATGTACATATCTACCTCTAATACCTTATTATTATCTATCCTGATGTCTCTAGTCACTTTAATACCTTATTATTATCTATCCTGATGTCTCTTTACCCTGCCTTCATGTACATATCTACCTCTAATACCTTATTATTATCTATCCTGATGTCACTTTACCCTGCCTTCATGTACATATCTACCTCTAATACCTTATTATTATCTATCCTGATGTCTCTTTACCCTGCCTTCATGTACATATCTACCTCTAATACCTTATTATTATCTATCCTGATGTCTAGTCATGTTACCCTGCCTTCATGTACATATCTACCTCTAATACCTTATTATTATCTATCCTGATGCCTAGTCACTTTACCCTGCCTTCATGTACATATCTACCTCAATACCTTATTATTATCTATCCTGATGCCTAGTCACTTTATCTGCCTTCATGTACATATCTACCTCTAATACCTTATTATTATCTATCCTGATGTCTAGTCACTTTAACCTGACTTCATGTACATATCTACCTCAAATACCTTATTATTATCTATCCTGATGCCTAGTCACTTTACCCTGCCTTCATGTACATATCTACCTCAAATACCTTATTATTATCTATCCTGATGCCTAGTCACTTTACCCTGCCTTCATGTACATATCTACCTCTAATACCTTATTATTATCTATCCTGATGTCTAGTCACTTTAACCTGACTTCATGTACATATCTACCTCAAATACCTTATTATTATCTATACTGATGTCTCTTTACCCTGCCTTCATGTACATATCTACCTCTAATACCTTATTATTATCTATCCTGATGCCTAGTCACTTTACCCTGCCTTCATGTACATATCTACCTCAAATACCTTATTATTATCTATCCTGATGCCTAGTCACTTTATCCGAACCTTCATGTACATATCTACCTCTGCACATTGATCTGGTACTCCCTGTATATAGCTCCACATTGATCTGGTACTTCCTGTATATAGCTCCACATTGATCTGGTACTCCCTGTATATAGCTCCACATTGATCTGGTACTTCCTGTATATAACTCCACATTGATCTGGTACTCCCTGTATATAGCTCCACATTGATCTGGTACTGGTACTTCCTGTATATAGCTCCACATTGATCTGGTACTCCATGTATATAACTCCACATTGATCTGGTACTTCCTGTATATAGCTCCACATTGATCTGGTACTGGTACTCCCTGTATATAGCTCCACATTGATCTGGTACTCCCTGTATATAGCTCCACATTGATCTGGTACTCCCTGTATATAACTCCACATTGATCTGGTACTTCCTGTATATAGCTCCACATTGATCTGGTACTCCATGTATATAACTCCACATTGATCTGGTACTTCCTGTATATAGCTCCACATTGATCTGGTACTGGTACTCCCTGTATATAGCTCCACATTGATCTGGTACTGGTACTCCCTGTATATAGCTCCACATTGATCTGGTACTGGTACTCCCTGTATATAGCTCCACATTGATCTGGTACTCCCTGTATATAACTCCACATTGATCTGGTACTCCCTGTATATAGCTCCACATTGATCTGGTACTCCCTGTATATAGCTCCACATTGATCTGCACTCCCTGTATATAGCTCCACATTGATCTGGTACTGGTACTCCCTGTATAAAGCTCCACATTGATCTGGTACTTCCTGTATATAGCTCCACATTGATCTGGCACACCATTCTTGTGTTACTAAACTCAGCAAAAAATAAATATCCTCTCACTGTCAACTGCGTTTATTTTCAGCAAACTTAACGTGTAAACATTTGTTTCAACATAACAAGAATCAGCAACTGAGACATAAACTGAACAAGTTCCACAGACATGAAATGGAATAATGTGTCCCAGAACAAAGGTGTGGGGGGGTTAAAATCAAAAGTAACAGTCAGTATCTGGTGTGGCCACCAGCTGCATTAAGTACTGCAGTGTATCTCCTCCTCATGGACTGCACCAGATGTGCCAGTTCTTGCTATGAGATGTTACCCCACTCTTCCACCAAGGCACTTGCAAGTTCCCGAGCATTCCTGGGGGGAATGGCCCTAGCCCTCACCCTCCGATCCAACAGGTCCCAGACGTGCTCAATATGCATGACCCTGGGCATCTTTCCTTAGGTTAATCAGTAGAAAGGTCTCTTTAGTGTCCTAAGTTTTCATAACTGTGACCTTAGTTAACTACCGTCTGTAAGCTGTTAGTGTCTTTAACGACCGTTCCACAGGTGCATGTTCATTAATTGTTTATGGTTCATTGAACAAGCATGAGACAGTTTTTAAACCCTTTACAATGAAGATCTGTGAAGTTATTTGGATTTTTACGAGTCATCTTTGAAAGACTGGGAACTGAAGAAGGGACGTTTCTTTTTTTGCTGAGTTTATTTGATGTTTTATCTTTAAACTCTGCATTGTTGAGAAGTAAAGTAAAAAATATAAATATATATAAATAAATAAATAAATAAATAAATACATAAATATATAAATAAATAAATAAATAAATATATAAATAAATAAATAAATAAATAAATAAATAAATAAATATATAAATAAATAAATAAATACATAACTATATAAATAAATAAATAAATATATAATTAAATAAATAATAAATACATAAATATATAAATAAATAAATAAATAAATATAGAAATATATAAATAAATATAGAAATAAATAAATAAATAAATAAATATATAAATACATAAATAAATATATAAATAAATAAATAAATATATATAAATATATAAATAAATATAGAAATAAATAAATAAATATATAAATATATAAATAAATAAATACATAAATATATAAATCAAGTAAAGTTGTATTCAGCTGTATTCGGCTCATGCGCTTCGATTTAATTTGATTTAATTTGATTTGATCTTAAACTCTAAACAAGGATTTTTGGGCCTCTTGGGGAACTGGGAGATTTGAGAGAGATTTCCTTTTCAGATGGAATTAAAATTATCAGACAACATGCGATTGGCTAGCCATCAAGAACTTACCCGTAATCTTATGGGCCCTGGTTAAAACTGGTGGACAGCAATGAGTGTAGGGTACCATTTGGGACACGGATCAAGTGTGGTCTCCTCACAGTCACTCTAAACTGTGTCTCTCCTGATAGGCAGGTTTTAACGCTGGCGACGGGAAACGCTACTTCAACATCCCGGGGTCTCGTACTGATGACATGGTGGATGTGGAGGGAACCACCAACGTAGGTCGCCCCGGGAGATGGGTGTTCCGGATCGACAATGCCCAGGTGGAGGTGGGTGGCTGCAACCACTCAGGTAAGATCGAGGAGGGACATTTATTAATAATTACTATTATACATTATTTCCATTCTGTAAAGTGTGTTAAAAATGCAATTCATTTGGATTTGATAGGGCATTTTCTAAAGGGAAAATAGTTCTGAGAGAAGAATGTTGTATGATACTAACATCAACCTCTTTCATCAATCTCTCCTCCTCACTAACTAACTGTTATGTCTCTACTCACTAACTAACTGTTATGTCTCTCCTCACTAACTAACTGTTCTGTCTCTCCTCACTAACTAACTGTTCTCTCTCCTCACTAACTAACTGTTCTGTCTCTCATAACTAACTGACTGTTCTGTCTCTCCTCACTAACTAACTGTTCTGTCTCTCCTCCTCACTAACTAACTGTTCTGTCTCTCCTCACTAACTAACTGTTCTGTCTCTCCTCACTAACTAACTGTTGTCTCTCCTCACTAACTAACTGTTGTCTCTCCTCACTAACTAACTGTTCTGTCTCTCCTCACTAACTAACTGTTCTGTCTCTCCTCACTAACTAACTGTTCTGTCTCTCCTCACTAACTAACTGTTCTGTCTCTCCTCCTCACTAACTAACTGTTCTGTCTCTCCTCACTAACTAACTGTTCTGTCTCTCCTCACTAACTAACTGTTGTCTCTCCTCACTAACTAACTGTTGTCTCTCCTCACTAACTAACTGTTCTGTCTCTCCTCACTAACTAACTGTTCTGTCTCTCCTCACTAACTAACTGTTCTGTCTCTCCTTACTAACTAACTGTTCTGTCTCTCCTCACTAACTAAATGTTCTGTCTCTGCTCACTAACTAACTGTTCTGTCTCTCCTCACTAACTAAATGTTCTGTTCTGTCTCTGCTCACTAACTAACTGTTCTGTCTCTCCTCACTAACTAACTGTTCTGTCTCTCCTTACTAACTAACTGTTCTGTCTCTCCTCACTAACTAACTGTTCTGTCTCTCCTTACTAACTAACTGTTCTGTCTCTCCTCACTAACTAAATGTTCTGTCTCTGCTCACTAACTAACTGTTCTGTCTCTCCTCACTAACTAAATGTTCTGTCTCTGCTCACTAACTAACTGTTCTGTCTCTCCTCACTAACTAACTGTTCTGTCTCTCCTTACTAACTAACTGTTCTGTCTCTCCTCACTAACTAACTGTTCTGTCTCTCCTCACTAACTAAATGTTCTGTCTCTGCTCACTAACTAACTGTTCTGTCTCTCCTCACTAACTAACTGTTCTGTCTCTCCTTACTAACTAACTGTTCTGTCTCTTCTCACTAACTAACTGTTCTGTCTCTCCTCACTAACTAACTGTTCTGTCTCTCCTCACTAACTAACTGTTCTCTCTCTCTTCACTAACTAACTGTTCTGTCTCTCCTCACTAACTAACTGTTCTGTCTCTCCTCCTCACTAACTGTTATGTCTCTCCTCACTAACTAACTGTTGTCTCTCCTCACTAACTAACTGTTCTGTCTCTCCTCACTAACTAACTGTTCTGTCTCTCCTCACTAACTAACTGTTCTGTCTCTCCTCCTCACTAACTAACTGTTCTGTCTCTCCTCACTAACTAACTGTTCTGTCTCTCCTCCTCACTAACTAACTGTTGTCTCTCCTCACTAACTAACTGTTCTGTCTCTCCTCACTAACTAACTGTTCTGTCTCTCCTTACTAACTAACTGTTCTGTCTCTCCTCACTAACTAAATGTTCTGTCTCTCCTCACTAACTAACTGTTCTGTCTCTCCTCACTAACTAACTGTTCTGTCTCTACTCACTAACTAACTGTTCTGTCTCTCCTCCTCACTAACTAACTGTTCTGTCTCTCCTCACTAACTAACTGTTCTGTCTCTCCTCCTCACTAACTAACTGTTCTGTCTCTCCTCACTAACTAACTGTTCTGTCTCTCCTCCTCACTAACTAACTGTTCTGTCTCTCCTCACTAACTAACTGTTCTGTCTCTCCTCACTAACTAACTGTTCTGTCTCTACTCACTAACTAACTGTTCTGTCTCTCCTCCTCACTAACTAACTGTTCTGTCTCTCCTCACTAACTAACTGTTCTGTCTCTCCTCCTCACTAACTAACTGTTCTGTCTCTCCTCACTAACTAACTGTTCTGTCTCTCCTCCTCACTAACTAACTGTTCTGTCTCTCCTCACTAACTAACTGTTCTGTCTCTCCTCACTAACTAACTGTTCTGTCTCTACTCACTAACTAACTGTTCTGTCTCTCCTCCTCACTAACTAACTGTTCTGTCTCTCCTCACTAACTAACTGTTCTGTCTCTCCTCACTAACTAACTGTTCTGTCTCTCCTCACTAACTAACTGTTCTGTCTCTCCTCACTAACTAACTGTTCTGTCTCTCCTCACTAACTAACTGTTATGTCTCTCCTCACTAACTAACTGTTCTGTCTCTCCTCCTCACTAACTAACTGTTCTGTCTCTGAGAGAAGAATGTTGAATGATACTAACATCTGTTATGCAGGTGAATGAGGACCCAAAAGCGACTTGGCGAAAACAGAGTCTTTAATCCAGTAAAGTAAAATACAATCAAAAAACACAACTTCCACTCGTAATGACGAGAACCGACTGGAGACTCGATCTTGAACAGCAGGTTGCCTCGGGAAGGCACTTGAACCTAGCAGACTCAGACACCTGCTCACCACGCAGCATCTGAGGGAAACACGACACGACAGGGCGATACACAAACACAGCACGGTGAACAATAGATAAGGATCCGACAGGGCAGGAACGGAAAACAAGGAGAGAAATAGGGACTCTAATCAGGGAAAAGGATCGGGAACAGGTGTGGGAAGACTAAATGATTGATTAGGGGAATAGGAACAGCTGGGAGCAGGAACGGAACGATAGAGAGAAGAGAGAGAGGGAGGGGAGAGAGAGGGATAGAAAAAGGGAACGAACCTAATAAGACCAGCAGGGGAAACGAACAGAAGGAAAGCATAATGACAAGACAATATATGACAAAACATGACAGTACCCCCCACTCACCGAGCGCCTCCTGGCGCTCTCGAGGAGGAACACTGGCGGCAACGGAGGAAATCATAGATCAAACGGTCCAGCACGTCCCGAGAAAGAACCCAACTCCTCTCCTCAGGACCGTAACGGAAAAACGAAAAAAGGGAAACTAGGGTACTACTCTAAAAAAAAATGAGACACGGGTAGAGAACTGAAAACTTTAGAGCAAACAGGACCAAACAGGCCAGGAGAGTAACAACTAGGGACAGACTGAGACACAGCAAGGGCAGGAACAAGAACCGGAGAGATGCGATGGCAGGAACAGACTGAGACCCAGCAAGACCAGGAGCAGAAGCAGAAAAATACGCACAAGGGTGGACCCCATCGTCAGTATCGGAGCGCTGGGACAGAATGGCTCCCACGCCCACCCCCGACGCGTCAACCTCAACAATAAACTGTTTAGTGACGTCAGGTGCAACAAGGATAGGAGCGGATGCAAAACGCTTCTTAAAGAGATCAGAACAACAATCATACGACCGGTGAGGAGGAAGGGAGTTGGTTCTGGACCGACTGAAGACCGTGCGCAGACCATGATATTCCTCCGGCACTCCTGTCAAATCACCAGGTTCCTCCTGAGAAGAGGGGACAGAACAAACAGGAGAAATAGCAGACATTAAACACTTCACATGACAAGAAACGCTCCAGGAAAGGACAGAACCACTAGACCAATCAAAAGAAGGATTATGACACACTAGCCAGGGATGACCCAAAACAACAGGTGTAAAAGGTGAACAAAAATCAAAAAATAAATGGTCTCACTATGGTTACCAGATACAGTGAGGGTTAAAGGTAGTGTTTCACATAATATACTGGGGAGAGGACTACCATCCAAGGCAAACATGACCGTGGGCTCCCTAACTGTCTGAGAGGAATGTCATGTTCCCGCGCCCAGGCTTCGTCCATAAAACAGCCCTCTGCCCCAGAGTCTATTAATGCACTGCAGGATGCTGCCGATCCGGTCCAGCGTAGATGGACCGGTAAAGTAGTACATGTACTTGACGGAGAGGACCGTCTAGTAGCGCTTATCAGTCGCCCTCCGCTTACTGATGAGCTCTGGCCTTTAACTGGACATGAAATGACAAAATGACCAGCGGAACCGCAATAGAGACAGAGGCGGTTGGTGATTCTCCGTTCCCTCTCCTTAGTCGAGATGCGAATACCCCCAGCTGCATGGGCTCAACACCTGAGTCAGTGGGGAAAGACGGTAGTGTCGGAGAGAGGGGAGACACAGTTAACGCGAGCTCTCTTCTATGAGCTCGGTGACGAAGATCTACCCGTCGTTCAATGCGAATAGCGAGTTCAATCAAAGAATCCACGCTGGATGGAACCTCCCGAGAGAGAATCTCATCCTTAACCTTAGCGTGGAGTCCCTCCAGAAAACGAGCGAGCAACGCCTGCTCGTTCCAGTTACTGGAGGCAGCAAGAGTGCGAAACTCTATTGAGTAATCCGTTATGGATCGATTACCTTGACATAGGGAAGACAGGGACCAGGAAGCTTCTTTCCCAAAAACTGAGCGATCAAAAACCCTTATCATCTCCTCTTTAAAGTTCAGATAATTGTTAGTACACTCAGCGCTTGCCTCCCAGATAGCTGTGCCCCACTGCCGAGCCCGACCAGTAAGGAGTGATATGACGTAGGCAATCCGAGCTCTCTCTCTTGAGTATGTGTTGGGTTGGAGAGAGAACACGATATCACACTGGGTGAGAAAGGAGCGGCACTCAGTGGGCTGCCCAGAATAACAAGGTGGGTTATTAACCCTAGGTTCCGGAGGCTCGGAAGAACCGGAAGTAGCTGGTGACACGAGACGAAGACTCTGATACTGTCTTGAGAGGTCGGAGACCTGAGCGGCCAGGGTCTCAACGGCATGCCGAGCAGCAGACAATTCCTGCTCGTGTCTGCCGAGCATCGCTCCCTGGAACTCGAGAGTAGAGTAGAGAGAATCCATAGTCGCTGGGTCCATTCTTGGTCGGATCCTTCTGTTATGCAGGTGAATGAGGACCCAAAAGCGACTTGGCGAAAACAGAGTCTTTAATCCAGTAAAGTAAAATACAATCAAAAAACACAACTTCCACTCGTAATGACGAGAACCGACTGGAGACTCGATCTTGAACAGCAGGTTGCCTCGGGAAGGCACTTGAACCTAGCAGACTCAGACACCTGCTCACCACGCAGCATCTGAGGGAAACACGACACGACAGGGCGATACACAAACACAGCACGGTGAACAATAGATAAGGATCCGACAGGGCAGGAACGGAAAACAAGGAGAGAAATAGGGACTCTAATCAGGGAAAAGGATCGGGAACAGGTGTGGGAAGACTAAATGATTGATTAGGGGAATAGGAACAGCTGGGAGCAGGAACGGAACGATAGAGAGAAGAGAGAGAGGGAGGGGGAGAGAGAGGGATAGAAAAAGGGAACGAACCTAATAAGACCAGCAGGGGGAAACGAACAGAAGGGAAAGCATAATGACAAGACAATATATGACAAAACATGACAACATCAACCTCTTTCATCAATCTCTCCTCCTCACTAACTAACTGTTATGTCTCTACTCACTAACTAACTGTTATGTCTCTCCTCACTAACTAACTGTTATGTCTCTCCTCACTAACTAACTGTTCTGTCTCTCCTCACTAACTAACTGTTCTCTGTCTCCTCACTAACTAACTGTTCTGTCTCTCCTCCTCACTAACTAACTGTTCTGTCTCTCATAACTAACTGACTGTTCTGTCTCTCCTCACTAACTAACTGTTCTGTCTCTCCTCACTAACTAACTGTTCTGTCTCTCCTTACTAACTAACTGTTCTGTCTCTCCTCACTAACTAACTGTTCTGTCTCTCCTCCTCACTAACTAACTGTTCTGTCTCTCCTCACTAACTAACTGTTCTGTCTCTCCTTACTAACTAACTGTTCTGTCTCTCCTCACTAACTAAATGTTCTGTCTCTGCTCACTAACTAACTGTTCTGTCTCTCCTCACTAGCTAATTGTTCTGTCTCTCCTCCTCACTAACTAACTGTTATGTCTCTCCTCCTCACTAACTGTTATGTCTCTCCTCACTAACTAACTGTTGTCTCTCCTCACTAACTAACTGTTCTGTCTCTCCTCCTCACTAACTAACTGTTCTGTCTCTCCTCACTAACTAACTGTTCTGTCTCTCCTCCTCACTAACTAACTGTTCTGTCTCTCCTCACTAACTAACTGTTCTGTCTCTCCTCCTCACTAACTAACTGTTGTCTCTCCTCACTAACTAACTGTTCTGTCTCTCCTCACTAACTAACTGTTCTGTCTCTCCTCACTAACTAACTGTTCTGTCTCTCCTCACTAACTAACTGTTCTGTCTCTCCTCACTAACTAACTGTTCTGTCTCTGCTCACTAACTAACTGTTCTGTCTCTCCTCACTAACTAACTGTTCTGTCTCTCCTCACTAACTAACTGTTCTGTCTCTACTCACTAACTAACTGTTCTGTCTCTCCTCACTAACTAACTGTTCTGTCTCTACTCACTAACTAACTGTTCTGTCTCTCCTCACTAACTAACTGTTCTGTCTCTCCTCACTAACTAACTGTTCTGTCTCTCCTCACTAACTAACTGTTCTGTCTCTCCTCCTCACTAGCTAACTGTTCTGTCTCTCCTCACTAACTAACTGTTCTGTCTCTCCTCACTAACTAACTGTTCTGTCTCTCCTCACTAACTAACTGTTCTGTCTCTCCTCCTCACTAACTAACTGTTCTGTCTCTCCTCCTCACTAACTAACTGTTCTGTCTCTCCTCACTAACTAACTGTTCTGTCTCTCCTCACTAACTAACTGTTCTGTCTCTCCTCACTAACTAACTGTTCTGTCTCTCCTCCTCACTAACTAACTGTTCTGTCTCTCCTCACTAACTAACTGTTCTGTCTTTCCTCACTAACTAACTGTTCTGTCTCTCCTCCTCACTAACTAAATGTTCTGTCTCTCCTCACTAACTAACTGTTCTGTCTCTCCTCCTCACTAACTAACTGTTCTGTCTCTCCTCACTAACTAACTGTTCTGTCTCTCCTCCTCACTAACTAACTGTTCTGTCTCTCCTCACTAACTAACTGTTCTGTCTCTCCTCACTAACTAACTGTTATGTCTCTCCTCACTAACTAACTGTTCTGTCTCTCCTCCTCACTAACTGTTATGTCTCTCCTCACTAACTAACTGTTCTGTCTCTCCTCACTAACTAACTGTTCTGTCTCTCCTCCTCACTAACTAACTGTTCTGTCTCTCCTCACTAACTAACTGTTCTGTCTCTCCTCCTCACTAACTAACTGTTATGTCTCTCCTCACTAACTAACTGTTCTGTCTCTCCTCACTAACTAACTGTTCTGTCTCTCCTCACTAACTAACTGTTGTCTCTCCTCACTAACTAACTGTTCTGTCTCTCCTCACTAACTAACTGTTCTGTCTCTCCTCACTAACTAACTGTTCTGTCTCTCCTCCTCACTAACTAACTGTTCTATCTCTCCTCACTAACTAACTGTTCTGTCTCTCCTCACTAACTAACTGTTCTGTCTCTACTCACTAACTAACTGTTCTGTCTCTCCTCCTCACTAACTAAATGTTCTGTCTCTCCTCACTAACTAACTGTTCTGTCTCTCCTCACTAACTAACTGTTCTGTCTCTCCTCACTAACTAACTGTTCTGTCTTTCCTCACTAACTAACTGTTCTGTCTCTCCTCCTCACTAACTAACTGTTCTGTCTCTCCTCACTAGCTAACTGTTCTGTCTCTCCTCACTAACTAACTGTTCTGTCTCTCCTCCTCACTAACTAACTGTTCTGTCTCTCCTCACTAACTAACTGTTCTGTCTCTCCTCCTCACTAACTAACTATTCTGTCTCTCCTCACTAACTAACTGTTCTGTCTCTCCTCCTCACTAACTGTTATGTCTCTCCTCACTAACTAACTGTTCTGTCTCTCCTCACTAACTAACTGTTATGTCTCTCCTCACTAACTAACTGTTCTGTCTCTCCTCCTCACTAACTGTTCTGTCTCTCCTCACTAACTAACTGTTCTGTCTCTCCTCACTAACTAACTGTTATGTCTCTCCTCACTAACTAACTGTTCTGTCTCTCCTCACTAACTGTTATGTCTCTCCTCACTAACTAACTGTTCTGTCTCTCCTCACTAACTGTTCTGTCTCTCCTCACTAACTAACTGTTCTGTCTCTCCTCACTAACTAACTGTTCTGTCTCTCCTCCTCACTAACTAACTGTTATGTCTCTCCTCACTAACTAACTGTTCTGTCTTTCCTCACTAACTAACTGTTCTGTCTCTCCTCCTCACTAACTAAATGTTCTGTCTCTCCTCACTAACTAACTGTTCTGTCTCTCCTCCTCACTAACTAACTGTTCTGTCTCTCCTCACTAACTAACTGTTCTGTCTCTCCTCCTCACTAACTAACTGTTCTGTCTCTCCTCACTAACTAACTGTTCTGTCTCTCCTCACTAACTAACTGTTCTGTCTCTCCTCACTAACTAACTGTTCTGTCTCTCCTCCTCACTAACTAACTGTTCTGTCTCTCCTCACTAACTAACTGTTCTGTCTCTCCTCACTAACTAACTGTTCTGTCTCTCCTCCTCACTAACTAACTGTTCTGTCTCTCCTCACTAACTAACTGTTCTGTCTCTCCTTACTAACTAACTGTTCTGTCTCTCCTCACTAACTAAATGTTCTGTCTCTGCTCACTAACTAACTGTTCTGTCTCTCCTCACTAACTAATTGTTCTGTCTCTCCTCCTCACTAACTAACTGTTATGTCTCTCCTCCTCACTAACTGTTATGTCTCTCCTCACTAACTAACTGTTCTCCTCACTAACTAACTGTCTGTCTCTCCTCACTAACTAACTGTTCTGTCTCTCCTCACTAACTAACTGTTCTGTCTCTCCTCACTAACTAACTGTTCTGTCTCTCCTCACTAACTAACTGTTCTGTCTCTCCTCACTAACTAACTGTTCTGTCTCTAACTGTTCTGTCTCTCCTCACTAACTAACTGTTCTGTCTCTCCTCCTCACTAACTGTTATGTCTCTCCTCACTAACTAACTGTTCTGTCTCTCCTCACTAACTAACTGTTCTGTCTCTCCTCCTCACTAACTAACTGTTCTGTCTCTCCTCACTAACTAACTGTTCTGTCTCTCCTCACTAACTAACTGTTCTGTCTCTCCTCCTCACTAACTAACTGTTCTGTCTCTGCTCACTAACTAACTGTTCTGTCTCTACTCACTAACTAACTGTTCTGTCTCTCCTCACTAACTAACTGTTCTGTCTCTCCTCACTAACTAACTGTTCTGTCTCTCCTCACTAACTAACTGTTCTGTCTCTCCTCACTAACTAACTGTTCTGTCTCTCCTCACTAACTAACTGTTCTGTCTCTCCTCCTCACTAACTAACTGTTCTGTCTCTCCTCACTAACTAACTGTTCTGTCTCTCCTCACTAACTAACTGTTCTGTCTCTCCTCACTAACTAACTGTTCTGTTCTGTCTCTCCTCACTAACTAACTGTTCTGTCTCTCCCTCACTAACTAACTGTTCTGTCTCTCCTCACTAACTAACTGTTCTGTCTCTCCTCACTAACTAACTGTTCTGTCTCTCCTCACTAACTAACTGTTCTGTCTCTCCTCCTCACTAACTAACTGTTCTGTCTCTCCTCACTAACTAACTGTTCTGTCTTTCCTCACTAACTAACTGCTCTGTCTCTCCTCCTCACTAACTAACTGTTCTGTCTCTCCTCACTAACTAACTGTTCTGTCTCTCCTCCTCACTAACTAACTGTTCTGTCTCTCCTCACTAACTAACTGTTCTGTCTCTCCTCACTAACTAACTGTTCTGTCTCTCCTCACTAACTAACTGTTCTGTCTCTCCTCACTAACTAACTGTTCTGTCTCTCCTCACTAACTAACTGTTCTGTTCTCTCTCCTCACTAACTAACTGTTCTGTCTCTCCTCACTAACTAACTGTTCTGTCTCTCCTCACTAACTAACTGTTCTGTCTCTCTCCTCACTAACTAACTGTTCTGTCTCTCCTCACTAACTAACTGTTCTGTCTCTCTCCTCACTAACTAACTGTTCTGTCTCTCCTCACTAACTAACTGTTCTGTCTCTCCTCACTAACTAACTGTTCTGTCTCTCCTCACTAACTAACTGTTCTGTCTCTCCTCACTAACTAACTGTTCTGTCTCTCCTCACTAACTAACTGTTCTGTCTCTCCTCACTAACTAACTGTTCTGTCTCTCCTCACTAACTAACTGTTCTGTCTCTCCTCACTAACTAACTGTTCTGTCTCTCCTCACTAACTAACTGTTCTGTCTCTCCTCACTAACTAACTGTTCTGTCTCTCCTCCTCACTAACTAACTGTTCTGTCTCTCCTCACTAACTAACTGTTCTGTCTCTCCTCACTAACTAACTGTTCTGTCTCTCCTCACTAACTAACTGTTCTGTCTCTCCTCACTAACTAACTGTTCTGTCTCTCCTCACTAACTAACTGTTCTGTCTCTCCTCACTAACTAACTGTTCTGTCTCTCCTCACTAACTAACTGTTCTGTCTCTCCTCACTAACTAACTGTTCTGTCTCTCCTCACTAACTAACTGTTCTGTCTCTCCTCCTCACTAACTAACTGTTCTGTCTCTCCTCACTAACTAACTGTTCTGTCTCTCCTCACTAACTAACTGTTCTGTCTCTCCTCACTAACTAACTGTTCTGTCTCTCCTCACTAACTAACTGTTCTGTCTCTCCTCACTAACTAACTGTTCTGTCTCTCCTCTGTCTCTCCTCTAACTAACTGTTCTGTCTCTCCTCACTAACTAACTGTTCTGTCTCTCTCACTAACTAACTGTTCTGTCTCTCCTCACTAACTAACTGTTCTGTCTCTCCTCACTAACTAACTGTTCTGTCTCTCCTCACTAACTAACTGTTCTGTCTCTCCTCACTAACTAACTGTTCTGTCTCTCCTCACTAACTAACTGTTCTGTCTCTTCCTCACTAACTAACTGTTCTGTCTCTCCTCCTCACTAACTAACTGTTCTGTCTCTCCTCACTAACTAACTGTTCTGTCTCTCCTCCTCACTAACTAAATGTTCTGTCTCTCCTCACTAACTAACTAACTGTTCTGTCTCTCCTCCTCACTAACTAACTGTTCTGTCTCTCCTCACTAACTAACTGTTCTGTCTCTCCTCACTAACTAACTGTTCTGTCTCTCCTCACTAACTAACTGTTCTGTCTCTCCTCACTAACTAACTGTTCTGTCTCTCCTCACTAACTAACTGTTCTGTCTCTCCTCCTCACTAACTGTTCTGTCTCTCCTCCTCACTAACTAACTGTTCTGTCTCTCCTCACTAACTAACTGTTCTGTCTCTCCTCACTAACTAACTGTTCTGTCTCTCCTCACTAACTAACTGTTCTGTCTCTCCTCACTAACTAACTGTTCTGTCTCTCCTCTGTCTCTCCTCACTAACTAAATGTTCTGTCTCTGCTCACTAACTAACTGTTCTGTCTCTCCTCACTAACTAATTGTTCTGTCTCTCCTCCTCACTAACTAACTGTTATGTCTCTCCTCACTCACTAACTGTTATGTCTCTCTCCTCACTAACTGTTGTCTCTCCTCACTAACTAACTGTTCTGTCTCTCCTCACTCACTAACTGTTCTGTCTCTCCTCCTCACTAACTAACTGTTCTGTCTCTCCTCACTAACTAACTGTTCTGTCTCTTCTGTCTGTTCTGTCTCTCACTAACTAACTGTTCTGTCTCTCCTCACTAACTAACTGTTCTGTCTCTCCTCACTAACTAACTGTTCTGTCTCTCCTCCTCACTAACTGTTATGTCTCTCCTCACTAACTAACTGTTCTGTCTCTCCTCACTAACTAACTGTTCTGTCTCTCCTCCTCACTAACTAACTGTTCTGTCTCTCCTCACTAACTAACTGTTCTGTCTCTCCTCCTCACTAACTAACTGTTCTGTCTCTCCTCCTCACTAACTAACTGTTCTGTCTCTGCTCACTAACTAACTGTTCTGTCTCTCCTCCTCACTAACTGTTCTGTCTCTCCTCACTAACTAACTGTTCTGTCTCTCCTCACTAACTAACTCTCGTCCACAGCATCTGTGTGTCCACACCTTCGACCCTGTCTGAATGGAGGTCTCTGTCTCTCCTCCTCACTAACTGACTCTCGTCCACAGCGTCTGTGTGTCCACACCTTCGACCCTGTCTGAATGGAGGTCTCTGTATTGATGACTGCATCACCGGCAACCCTTCTTTCTCCTGCTCCTGTCTGGCTGGGTTCACCGGAAGGTGGTGCCAGATAGGTCAGTCGGTGAACTTTAACCTTTGAACCCAATCACCCCTTGCTTGACCCCAGTCACCCAACTGCTCCGCTCTACTGCATTACATGTCCTCCTTGTTCAGAAACAACCCTTTTTCCCTCTCCCCCTCTAGACAACCTGTGGGCATCTGAGAGCATTTGATTGGTTGAATTTAAGCCATATTGCTTGCACCTGTCCATTCCTCTCAGATCTGGTGTTTTAGGGGTTAGTATACGATCTCGTGGATAGAAGCTAGGGGTTAGTATAAGATCTCGTGGATAGGTGCTAGGGGTTAGTATACGATCTCGTGGATAGGAGCTAGGGGTTAGTATCGATCTCGTGGATAGGAGCTAGGGGTTAGTATACGATCTCGTGGATAGGAGCTAGGGGTTAGTATACGATCTCGTGGATAGGAGCTAGGGGTTAGTATACGATCTCGTAGATAGGTGCTAGGGGTTAGTATACGATCTCGTGGATAGGAGCTAGGGGTTAGTATACGATCTCGTGGATAGGAGCTAGGGGTTAGTATACGATCTCGTGGATAGGAGCTAGGGGTTAGTATACGATCTCGTGGATAGGAGGTAGGGGTTAGTATACAATCTTGTGGATAGGAGCTAGGGGTTAGTATACGATCTCGTGGATAGGAGCTAGGGGTTAGTATACGATCTCGTGGATAGGTGCTAGGGGTTAGTATACGATCTCGTGGATAGGAGCTAGGGGTTAGTATACGATAATATAATAATAATATATGCCATTTAGCAGACGCTTTTTTCCAAAGCGACTTACAGTCATGTGTGCATACATTCTACGTATGGGTGGTCCCGGGAATCGAACCCACTACCCTGGCGTTACAAGCGCCTCATGGATAAGAGCTAGGGGTTAGTATATGATCTCGTGGATAGGAGCTAGGGGTGAGTATACGATCTCGTGGATAGATGCTAGGGGTTGTTTCTGGACAGGGCTCCACGCCCCTCCTCCTCTCTCCTCTTATCCGAGGTGAAGGGGATAGGTACTAGGGGTTGTTTCTGGACAGGGCTCCACGCCCCTCCTCCTCTCTCCTCTTATCCGGGGTGAAGGGGATAGGTACTAGGGGTTGTTTCTGGACAGGGCTCCACGCCCCTCCTCCTCTCTCCTCTTATCCGGGGTGAAGGGGATAGGTACTAGGGGTTGTTTCTGGACAGGGCTCCACGCCCCTCCTCCTCTGTCCTCTTATCCGGGGTGAAGGGGATAGGTACTAGGGGTTAGTATACGATCTCGTGGATAGGTGCTAGGGGTTAGTATACGATCTCGTGGATAGGAGCTAGGGGTTAGTATACGATCTCGTGGATAGGTGCTAGGTGTTGTTTCTGGACAGGGCTCCACGCCCCTCCTCCTCTCTCCTCTTATCCGGGGTGAAGGGGATAGGTACTAGGGGTTAGTATACGATCTCGTGGATAGGTGCTAGGGGTTAGTATACGATCTCGTGGATAGGTGCTAGGGGTTAGTATACGATCTCGTGGATAGGAGCTAGGGGTTAGTATACGATCTCGTGGATAGGTGCTAGGGGTTAGTATACGATCTCGTGGATAGGTGCTAGGGGTTAGTATACGATCTCGTGGATAGGAGCTAGGGGTTAGTATACGATCTCGTGGATAGGTGCTAGGGGTTGTTTCTGGACAGGGCTCCACGCCCCTCCTCCTCTCTCCTCTTATTCGGAGTGAAGGGGATAGGTACTAGGGGCTGATTTGGGATTTGGGGTCCTACTCCATACTCGGCCAGTCAGCTTGTCAAAGCTGCGTTCCATCTGACTTTCCAACTGGATAACATTTTTCCTTTCGGGACATATGCTTTTAATAGGATACGAGGGCACTGCCAGGTCTCTCTGCTCCTCCTGCCAGGTCTCTCTGCAACACTCCTCCTGCCAGGTCTCTCTGCTCCTCCTGCCAGGTCTCTCTGCTCCTCCTGTCAGGTCTCTCTGCTCCTCCTGCCAGGTCTCTCTGCTCCTCCTGCCAGGCCTTTCTGCTCCTCCTGCCAGGTCTCTCTGCTCCTCCTGCCGGGTCTCTCTGCTCCTCCTGCCAGGTCTCTCTGCAACACTCCTCCTGCCAGGTCTCTCTGCTCCTCCTGCCAGGTCTCTCTGCTCCTCCTGCCAGGTCTCTCTGCAACACTCCTCCTGCCAGGTCTCTCTGCACCTCCTGCCAGGTCTCTCTGCTCCTCCTGCCAGGTCTCTCTGCAACACTCCTCCTGTCAGGTCTCTCTGCTCCTCCTGCCAGGTCTCTCTGCAACACTCCTCCTGTCAGGTCTCTCTGCTCCTCCTGTCAGGTCTCTCTGCTCCTCCTGTCAGGTCTCTCTGCTCCTCCTGCCAGGTCTCTCTGCTCCTCCTGCCAGGTCTCTCTGCAACACTCCTCCTGTCAGGTCTCTCTGCAACACTCCCCCTGCCAGGTCTCTCTGCTCCTCCTGCCAGGTCTCTCTGCAACACTCCTCCTGCCAGGTCTCTCTGCAACGTTCCTCCTGCCAGGTCTCTCTGCTCCTCCTGCCAGGTCTCTCTGCAACACTCCTCCTGCCAGGTCTCTCTGCAACGTTCCTCCTGCCAGGTCTCTCTGCAAGGCTCCTCCTGCCAGGTCTCTCTGCAACGCTCCTCCTGCCAGGTCTCTCTGCAACACTCCTCTTGCCAGGTCTCTCTGCAACTCTCCTCCTGCCAGGTCTCTCTGCAACACTCCTCCTGCCAGGTCTCTCTGCAACTCTCCTCCTGCCAGGTCTCTCTGCAACTCTCCTCCTGCCAGGTCTCTCTGCAACGCTCCTCTTGGACAATTCTACTAAATCAGCCTTGTATGTGTTGACTGGAGAGTACAGTGACTCTATCTACCCTCATGACTCTCTCTCTCGCTTTCTCTCTGTATGTTTCTGTGTGTGTGTGTTTCTGTGTGTGTGTGTGTGTGTGTGTGTGTGTGTGTGTGTGTGTGTGTGTGTGTGTGTGTGTGTGTGTGTGTGTGTGTGTGTGTGTGTGTGTGTGTGTGTGTGTGTGTGTGTGTGTGTGTGTGTGTGTGTGTGTGTGTGTGTGTGTGTGTGTAGATGTAGATGAATGTTCGTCCTACCCCTGTCAGAACGGAGGTACCTGCTCAGACCAGGTTAACGGGTTCACCTGCCAGTGTACACCTGGGTTTACAGGGACAGTCTGCCAAACAGGTACGGTACCCACTCTACCTTCACACCTAACCATCTAACCATCTAACCACCATCTAACCACCTCTAACCATCTCTAAACATCTAACCACCTCTAACCATCTAACCACCTCTAACCATCTAACCACCTCTAACCACCATCTAACCAACTCTAACCACCTCTAACCACCTCTAACCACCTCTAACCACCTCTAACCATCTCTAACCCTCTCTAACCGTCTAACCATCTAACCACCTCTAACCACCTCTAACCATCTCTAACCCTCTCTAACCGTCTAACCATCTAACCACCTCTAACCACCTCTAACCACCTATCCACCTCTAACACTCTCTAACCACCTCTAACTGTCTAACCATCTAACCACCTCTAACCACCTAACCACCTCTAACCACCTAACCACCTCTAACCCTCTCTAACCACCTCTAACCGTCTAACGATCTAACCGTCTCTAACTATCTAACCACCTCTAACCATCTAACCGTCTCTAACTATCTAACCATCTCTAACCATCTAACCACCTCTAACCACCTCTAACCATCTAACCACCTCTAACCATCTAACCACCTCTAACCATCTAACCACCTTTAACCATCTAACCATCTAACCATCTAACCACCTCTAACCATCTAACCACCTCTAACCACCTCTAACCATCTAACCATCTAACCACCTCTAACCATCTAACCACCTCTAACCATCTAACCACCTCTAACCACCTAACCACCTCTAACCATCTAACCACCTCTAACCACCTCTAACCACCTCTAACCATCTAACCACCTCTAACCACCTCTAACCACATCTAACCACCTCTAACCACCTCTAACCATCTAACCACCTCTAACCACCTCTAACCATCTAACCAACTCTAACCACCTCTAACCATCTAACCACCTCTATCCACCTCTAACCATCTAACCACCTCTAACCACCTCTAACCATCTAACCACCTCTAACCACTCTAACCACCTCTAACCATCTAACCACCTCTAACCACCTCTAACCACCTAACCATCTAACCACCTCGAACCATCTAACCATCTAACCACCTCTAACCATCTAACCACCTCTAACCACCTCTAACCACCTCTAACCACCTAACCATCTAACCACCTCTAACCATCTAACCATCTAACCACCTCCTCTAACCACCTCTAACCATCTAACCACCTCTAACCATCTAACCACCTCTAACCACCTCTAACCATCTAACCACCTCTAACCACCTAACCATCTAACCACCTCTAACCATCTAACCACCTCTAACCACCTAACCACCTCTAACCACCTCTAACCATCTAACCACCTCTAACCATCTAACCACCTCTAACCACCTCTAACCATCTCTAACCACCTCTAACCACCTCTAACCATCTAACCACCTCTAACCACTCTAACCACCTCTAACCATCTAACCACCTCTAACCATCTAACCACCTCTATCCTAACCACCATCTAACCAACTACCATCTAACCACCATCTAACCAATCTAACCATCTATCCCAATACCACCATCTAACCAATCTAACCATCTAACACCATCTAACCACCTATCCCAACCACCATCTATCCCAACCAAACCATCTAACCACCTCTAACCATCTAACCATCTAACCATCTATCTAATACAACACCATCTAACCACCTCTAACCACCTCTAACCACCTCTAACCATCTAACCACCTCTAACCATCTAACCATCTATCCACCATCTATCCCAATACCACCATCTAACCACCTCTAACCACAACTATCTATCCCAATCTAACCATCTAACCACCTCTAACCACCTAACCATCTAACCACCTCTAACCATCTAACCACCTCTAACCACCACCATCTATCCCAATACCACCATCTAACCACCATCTAACCAATACTAACCATCTAACCACCTCTAACCACCTCTATCCCAACCATCTATCCCAACCACCCATCTATCCCAATCAACACCATCTAACCACCATCTATCCCAATAACCATCTATAACCACCATCTAACCACCTCTAACCATCTATCCCAATACAACACCATCTATCCAATACAACACCATCTAACCATCTAACCACCATCTAACCACCTCTAACCATCTATCCCAATACAACCCATCTAACCACCATCTAACCCAATACTAACACCATCTAACCACCTCTAACCATCTAACCATCTAACCACCATCTATCCCAATCTAACCATCTAACCAATACCATCTAACCACCTCTAACCACCTCTAACCATCTAACCATCTATCTCTAACCCATCTAACCACCTCTAACCATCTAACCACCATCTAACCACCACCATCTAACCACCATCTAACCACCATCTATCAATAACACCTCTATCCACCAACCAATACCTCTAACCACCAACCATCTATCCACCACCTATCTATCCCAATACAACACCATCTATCCCAATACAACACCATCTATCCCAATACAACACCATCTATCCCAATACAACACCATCTATCCCAATACAACACCATCTATCCCAATACAACACCATCTATCCCAATACAACACCATCTATCCCAATACAACACCATCTATCCCAATACAACACCATCTATCCCAATACAACACCATCTATCCCAATACAACACCATCTATCCCAATACAACACCATCTATCCCAATACAACACCATCTATCCCAATACAACACCATCTATCCCAATACAACACCATCTATCCCAATACAACACCATCTATCCCAATACAACACCATCTATCCCAATACAACACCATCTATCCCAATACAACACCATCTATCCCAATACAACACCATCTATCCCAATACATCTATCCCAATACAACACCATCTATCCCAATACAACACCATCTATCGCAATACAACACCATCTATCCCAATACAACACCATCTATCCCAATACAACACCATCTATCCCAATACAACACTATCAATACAACACCATCTATCCCAATACAACACCATCTATCCCAATACAACACCATCTATCCCAATACAACACCATCTATCCCAATACAACAATCACCATCTATCCCAATACAACACCATCTATCCCAATACAACACCATCTATCCCAATACAACACCATCTATCCCAATACAACACCATCTATCCCAATACAACACCATCTATCCCAATACAACACCATCTATCCCAATACAACACCATCTATCCCAATACAACACCATCTATCCCAATACAACACCATCTATCCCAATACAACACCATCTATCCCAATACAACACCATCTATCCCAATACAACACCATCTATCCCAATAATTCTATCCTAATACAACACCATCTATCTGCATACAACACCATCTATCCCAATACAACACCATCTATCCCAATACAACACCATCTATCTGATAATACACAAATCAAAATTATTTACTTGATCTATTCTATTACTTTGAGCCTGAATTTCAACTCTATTACAGCACCATCTATCCAACTCCCATCTATCATCTCTGTCCACTACCCCATCTCCCAATACAACTCCATCTACCCCCCATCCCTAATACTCCTGTTCTGCTCACTCCTTTCTTGACCCCAAATCAAAATTATTTACTTGATCTATTCTCTTTGAGCCTGAATTTCTGCTCCTCCCTGACCCCCTCCATCTCTCCACTGTCCCTGCTCCTCCCTGAACCCCCTCCCCTCCCTCTCTCTGCTCCTCCCTGACCCCCTCCCCTCCCTCTCTCTGCTCCTCCCTGACCCCCTCCCCTCCCTCTCTCTGCTCCTCCCTGACCCCCTCCCTCCCTCTCTCTGCTCCTCCCTGACCCCCTCCCCTCCCTCTCTCTGCTCCTCCCTGACCCCCCCTCCCTCTCTCTGCTCCTCCCTGACCCCCTCCCCTCCTTCTCTGCTGTCTCCCTGACCCCCTCCCCTCCCTCTCTCTGCTCCTCCCTGACCCCCTCCCCTCCCTCTCTCTGCTCCTCCCTGACCCCCCGCCCCTCCCTCTCTCTGCTCCTCCCTGAACCCCCTCCCCTCCCTCTCTCTGCTCCTCCCTGACCCCCCCCTCCCTCTCTCTGCTCCTCCCTGACCCCCTCCCCTCCTTCTCTGCTGTCTCCCTGACCCCCTCCCCTCCCTCTCTCTGCTCCTCCCTGACCACCCTCCCCTCCCTCTCTCTGCTGTCTCCCTGACCCCCTCCTCTCGCTCTCTGCTCCTCCCTGACCCCCTCCCCTCCCTCTCTGCTGTCTCCCTGACCCCCTCCTCTCTCTCTCTGCTCCTCCCTGACCCCCTCCTCTCTCTGTCTGCTCCTCCCTGACCCCCGCCCCTCCCTCTCTCTGCTGTCTCCCTGACCCCCTCCCCTCCCTCTCTCTGCTCCTCTCTCTGCTCCTCCCTGACCCCCCTCCCCTCCCTCCCTGCCTGCCTGCTGACTTGCTGCCTCTCCTCATTCCTGTGGAGACATATCTTCTCTAATAACTTTCACAGCCAGCAGCACATATTTTCAGGGTGAGGGGAGAGGCGTGGCGCATATATTAATCAGCTGAGTAAATATCCTGTGTGTGTGTGTGTGTGTGTGTGTGTGTGTGTGTGTGTGTGTGTGTGTGTGTGTGTGTGTGTGTGTGTGTGTGTGTGTGTGTGTGTGTGTGTGTGTGTGTGTGTGTGTGTGTGTGTGTGTGTGATTCTGCCTGCAGACATTGACGAGTGTAAAGACAGACCCTGCCTCAACGGAGCGCTGTGTGTGCCAGGTGTCGACAGCTTCACCTGTGTGTGTGAGAGTGGCTACTCTGGGACTCTGTGTGAGACAGGTGAGTTCAAAGGGGTCCTGGGAGGGGGGGTCATGTGTAGGGGATGGTGAGTCAACAGGGGTCCTGGGAGGGAGGGGGGGTCAGGTGTAGGGGATGGTGAGTCAACAGGGTTCCTGGGAGAGGGGGGGGTCAGGTGTAGGGGATGGTGAGTCAACAGGGGTCCTAGGAGGGAGGGGGTCAGGTGTAGGGGATGGTGAGTCAACAGGGGTCCTGGGAGAGGGGGGGTCAGGTGTAGGGGATGGTGAGTCAACAGGGGTCCTGGGAGGGGGTCAGGTGTAGGGGATGGTGAGTCAACAGGGGTTCTGGGAGAGGGGGGTCAGGTGTAGGGGATGGTGAGTCAACAGGGGTCCTGGGAGAGGGGGGTCAGGTGTAGGGGATGGTGAGTCAACAGGGGTCCTGGGGGGGGGGGTCAGGTGTAGGGGATGGTGAGTCAACAGGGGTCCTGGGAGAGGGGGGTCAGGTGTAGGCGATGGTGAGTCAACAGAGGTCCTGGGAGGGGGTCGGGTTTAGGGGATGGTGAGTCAACAGAGGTCCTGGGAGAGGGGGGGTCAGGTTTAGGGGATGGTGAGTCAACAGGGGTCCTGGGAGGGGGTCAGGTTTAAGGGATAGGCATCTCTCTCCCCAGAGGAAACGCTCTCTGCTCTCTGATTTACATCTCACCAGTCTGACAGATGTTACTTCATCCAGGGAGAGTTTCCATGAAGCCAACCTGTGTGGTCTGATTGATATCTTCTAGCGAGGAGACTGTTCAGCTGCAAACACATCAAATTCATATATCTGGTCGTCCTCTCTGGGGTTCCCCCTCCCCTCCCTCTCTTGGGGTCCCCCTCCCCTCCCTCTCTGGGGGTCCCCCTCCCCTCCCTCTCTGGGGGTCCCCCTCCCCTCCCTCTCTGGGGGTCCCCCCCCTCCCTCTCTGGGGGTCCCTGTCCCCCTCCCCTCCCTCTCTGGGGGTCCCCCTCCCCCTCCCTCTCTGGGGGTCCCCCTCCCCTCCCTATCTGGGGGTCCCTGTCCCCCTCCCTCCCTCTCTGGGGGTCCCTGTCCCCCTCCCCTCCCTCTCTGGGGGTCCCCCTCCCCTCCCTCTCTGGGGGTCCCTGTCCCCCTCCCCTCCCTCTCTGGGGGTCCCTGTCCCCCTCCCCTCCCTCTCTGGGGTCCCCCTCCCCTCCCTCTCTGGGGTCCCCCTCCCCTCCCTCTCTGGGGGTCCCTGTCCCCCTCCCTCTCTGGGGGTCCCCCTCCCCTCCCTCTCTGGTGGTCCCCCTCCCCTCCCTCTCTGGGGGTCCCTGTCCCCCTCCCCTCCCTCTCTGGGGTCCCTGTCCCCCTCCCTCCCTCTCTGGGGTCCCTGTCCCCCTCCCCTCCCTCTCTGGGGGTCCCTGTCCCCCTCCCTCTCTGGGGGTCCCTGTCCCCCTCCCCTCCCTCTCTGGGGGTCCCTGTCCCCCTCCCCCCTCTCCCCCCCCTCTCTCTGGGGTCCCCCTCCCCCTCCCTCCCTCTGGGGTCCCCCCCCCCCCTCTGGGGGTCCCCCTCCCCTCCTCTCTGGGGTCCCTGTCCCCCTCCCTCCCTCTCTGGGGTCCCTGTCCCCCCCCTCCCTCTCTGGGGGTCCCCCCCTCTCTGGGGTCCCCCCCCTCCCTCTCCCCCCCCTCTGGGGGTCCCCCCCCTCCCCGCCCTCTCTGGGGGGGGTCCCCCTCCCCCCCCTCTGGGGGTCCCCCTCCCTCTGGGGGTCCCTGTCCCCCTCCCCTCCCTCCCCCCTCCCCTCCCTCTTTGGGGGTCCCCCTCCCCCCCTGGGGTCCCCCCCCTCCCTCTTTGGGGTCCCCCTCCCCCTCCCTCTCTGGGGGTCCCCCCCCTCCCTCCCTCTCTGGGTCTCCTGTCCCCCTCCCCCTCTCTGGGGGTCCCCCTCCCCTCCCTCCCCCCTCCCCTCCCTCCCTGGGGGTCCCTGTCCCCCTCCCCTCCCTCTCTGCTGTCTCCCTGTCCCCCTCCCTCCCTCTCTGGGGGTCCCCTCCCCTCCCTCCTGGGGTCCCCCTCCCCCCTCTGTTGTCTCCCTGTCCCCCTGCCCTCCCTCTCTGGGGGTCCCCCTCCCCCTCCCTCTCTGCTGTCTCCCTGGGTCCCCCCCCTCCCCTCCCTCTCTGGTCTCCCTGTCCCCCTCCCCTCCCTCTCTGCTGTCTCCTGTCCCCCTCCCCCTCTCTGGGGGTCCCCCTCCCCTGTCCCCCTCCCCTCTCTTGGGGTCCCCTGTCCCCCCCCTCCCTCTCTGCTGTCTCCCTGGGGCTGTCCCTGTCCCCCTCCCTCCCTCTCTGCTGTCTCCCTGTCCCCCTCCCCTCCCTCTCTGCTCTCCCTGTCCCCCTCCCCTCCCTCTCTGGTCTCCCTGTCCCCCTCCCTCCCTCTCTGCTGTCTCCCTGTCCCCCCTCCCTCTCTGCTGTCCCCTGTCCCCGCCCTCCCTCTCTGCTGTCTCCCCTGTCCCCTCCCCTCCTGCTGTCTCCCTGTCCCCCCCCCCTCCCTCTCTGGGGTCCCCTGTCCCCCTCCCCTCCCTCTCTGGGTCCCCCCCCCCTCCTGGGGGTCCCCCTCCCCGTCCCCCCTCCCCTCCCTCTCTGGGGGTCCCCCTCCCCCCTCTCTGGGGGTCCCCCTCCCCTCCCTCTCTGGGGGTCCCTGTCTCCCTGTCCCCCTCCCCCTCCCTCCCCCTCCCCCTCTCCCTCTCTTGGGGTCCCTGTCCCCCTCCCCCTCCTGGTGGTCCCTCCCCCTCCCCCTCCCTCTCTGCTGTCTCCCTGTCCCCCTCCCCTCCCTCTCTGGGGGTCCCTGTCCCCCTCCCCTCCCTCTCTGCTGTCTCCCTGTCCCCTTCCCCTCCCTCTCTGGGGGTCCCTGTCCCCCTCCCCTCCCTCTCTGCTGTCTCCCTGTCCCCCTCCCTCCCTCCTGGGGTCCCCTCCCCTCCCTCTCTGGGGTCCCCCTCCCCTCCCTCTCTGCTGTCTCCCTGTCCCCCTCCCCTCCCTCTCTGCTGTCTCCCTGTCCCCCTCCCCCCTCTCTGCTGTCTCCCTGTCCCCCTCCCCTCCCTCTCTGCTGTCTCCCTGTCCCCTCCCTCCCTCTCTGCTGTCTCCCTGTCCCCCTCCCCTCCCTCTCTGCTGTCTCCCCTGTCCCCCTCCCCTCCCTCCCCCCCTCCCTCCCTCTCTGCTGTCTCCCTGTCCCCCTCCCCTCCCTCTCTGCTGTCTCCCTGTCCCCCTCCCTCCCTCTCTGCTGTCTCCCTGTCCCCCTCCCTCCCTCTCTGCTGTCTCCCTGTCCCCGTCCCCTCCCTCTCTGCTGTCTCCCTGTCCCCCTCCCCTCCCTCTCTGCTGTCTCCCTGTCCCCCTCCCCTCCCTCTGCTGTCTCCCTGTCCCCCTCCCCTCCCTCTCTGCTGTCTCCCTGTCCCCCTCCCCTCCCTCTCTGCTGTCTCCCTGTCCCCGTCCCCCCCTCTCTGCTGTCTCCCTGTCCCCGTCCCCTCCCTCTCTGCTGTCTCCCTGTCCCCCTCCCCTCCCTCTCTGGGGGTCCCCCTCCCCCCCTCTCTGGGGGTCCCCTCCCCCTCCCTCTCTGGGTGTCCCCCCCCTCTCTGGGGTCCCCCTCCCCGCCCTCTCTGGGGGTCCCCCTCCCCTCCCTCTCTGGGGGTCCCCCTCCCCCCCTCTCTGGGGGTCCCCCTCCCCCTCCCTCTGGGGGTCCCTGTCCCCCTCCCCTCCCTCTTTGGGGGTCCCCCTCCCCTCCCTCTCTGGGGGTCCCTGTCCCCTTCCCCTCCCTCTTTGGGGGTCCCTGTCCCCCTCCCCTCCCTCTCTGGGGGTCCCTGTCCCCCTCCCCCCCTCTCTGCTGTCTCCCTGTCCCCCTCCCCCTCCCTCTCTGGGGGTCCCTGTCCCCCCTCTGGGGGTCCCTGTCCCTCCTCCCTCTCTGCTGTCTCCCTGTCCCCTTCCCCTCCCTCTCTGGGGGTCCCTGTCCCCCTCCCCTCCCTCTCTGCTGTCTCCCTCCTCTCTGGGGTCCCCCTCCCCCCTCCCTCCCCCCCCTCCCCTCCCTCTCTGGGGTCCCCCCCCTCCCCTCCCTCTCTGGGGGTCCCCCTCCCCCTCCCCCTCCCTCCCCTCCCTCTGGGGTCCCCCTGTCCCCCTGCCCTCCCCTGTCCCCCTCTCCTCCCTCTGGGGTCCCTGTCCCCCCCCCCCCTTCCCCCCTCCCTCTCTGGGGGTCCCCCTCCCCCCCTCCCCCCCTCCCCCTCCCCTCTCCTCCCTGTCCCCCTGGGGGTCCCCCCCCTCCCCTCCCTCTCTGGGGGTCCCTGTCCCCCTCCCCCTCTCTGGGGGTCCCCTCCCCCTCCCTCCCTCTCTGGGGGTCCCCCCCCTCCCCCTCTCTGGGGTCCCCCCCCTCCCCCCCCCTGGGGGTCCCCCCCCCTGGGGCCTCCCCCCCCCCCCCCTCCCCTCCCTCCCCTCTCCCCCTGTCCCCCTCCCTCTCTGGGGTCCCCCTCCCCCCCTCCCTCTGGGGTCCCCCTCCCCCCCCTCTGGGGGTCCCCCTCCCCTCCCCTCCCTCTGGGGGTCCCCCTCCCCCTCCCTCCCCCTCTCTGGGGTCCCCCTCCCCTCCCTCTCTGGGGGTCCCCCTCCCTCCCCCTCCCCCTCCCTCCTCTCTGGGGTCCCTGTCCCCCTCCCCTCCCTCTCTGGGGGTCCCCCTGTCCCCCTCCCCTCCCTCTCTGGGGGTCCCCCTGTCCCCTCCCCTCCCCTCCCCCTCCCCTCTCTGGGGGTCCCTGTCCCCCCCCTCCCTCTCTGTTGTCTCCCTGTCCCCCTGCCCTCCCTCTCTGGGGGTCCCCCTCCCCTCCCTCTCTGCTGTCTCCCTGTCCCCTCCCCTCCCTCTCTGCTGTCTCCCTGTCCCCCTCCCCTCCCTCTCTGCTGTCTCCCTGTCCCCCTCCCCCTCCCTCTCTGCTGTCTCCCTGTCCCCCTCCCTCCCTCTCTGGGGGTCCCCTCCCCTCCCTCTCTGCTGTCTCCCTGTCCCCCTCCCCTCCCTCTCTGCTGTCTCCCTGTCCCCCTCCCTCCCTCTCTGCTGTCTCCCTGTCCCCCTCCCCTCCCTCTCTGCTGTCTCCCTGTCCCCGTCCCCTCCCTCTCTGCTGTCTCCCTGTCCCCCTCCCCTCCCTCTCTGCTGTCTCCCTGTCCCCCTCCCCTCCCTCTCTGCTGTCTCCCTGTCCCCCTCCCCTCCCTCTCTGCTGTCTCCCTGTCCCCCTCCCCTCCCTCTCTGCTGTCTCCCTGTCCCCCTCCCCTCCCTCTCTGCTGTCTCCCTGTCCCCCTCCCCTCCCTCTCTGGGGGTCCCCCTCCCCCTCCCTCTCTGGTCTCCCTGTCCCCCCTCCCTCTCTGGGTGTCCCCCCCCCCCCCTCTCTGGGGGTCCCCTCCCCGCCCTCTCTGGGGGTCCCCTCCCCTCCCTCTCTGGGGGTCCCCCTCCCCCCCCTCTCTGGGGGTCCCCCTCCCCTCCCTCTCTGGGGGTCCCTGTCCCCCTCCCCTCCCTCTTTGGGGTCCCCTCCCCTCCCTCTCTGGGGGTCCCTGTCCCCTTCCCTCCCTCTTTGGGGGTCCCTGTCCCCCTCCCCTCCCTCTCTGGGGGTCCCTGTCCCCCTCCCCTCCCTCTCTGCTGTCTCCCTGTCCCCCTCCCCTCCCTCTCTGGGGGTCCCTGTCCCCCTCCCCTCCCTCTCTGCTGTCTCCCTGTCCCCTTCCCCTCCCTCTCTGGGGGTCCCTGTCCCCCTCCCCTCCCTCTCTGCTGTCTCCCTGTCCCCCTCCCCTCCCTCTCTGGGGGTCCCCCTCCCCTCCCTCTCTGGGGGTCCCCCTCCCCTCCCTCTCTGTTGTCTCCCTGTCCCCCTGCCCTCCCTCTCTGGGGTCCCCCTCCCCTCCCTCTCTGCTGTCTCCCTGTCCCCTCCCCTCCCTCTCTGCTGTCTCCCTGTCCCCCTCCCCTCCCTCTCTGCTGTCTCCCTGTCCCCCTCCCCTCCCTCTCTGCTGTCTCCCTGTCCCCCTCCCCTCCCTCTCTGGGGTCCCCCTCCCCTCCCTCTCTGCTGTCTCCCTGTCCCCCTCCCCTCCCTCTCTGCTGTCTCCCTGTCCCCCTCCCCTCCCTCTCTGCTGTCTCCCTGTCCCCCCTCCCCTCCCTCTCTGCTGTCTCCCTGTCCCCGTCCCCTCCCTCTCTGCTGTCTCCCTGTCCCCCTCCCCTCCCTCTCTGCTGTCTCCCTGTCCCCCTCCCCTCCCTCTCTGCTGTCTCCCTGTCCCCCTCCCCTCCCTCTCTGCTGTCTCCCTGTCCCCCTCCCCTCCCTCTCTGCTGTCTCCCTGTCCCCGTCCCTCCCTCTCTGCTGTCTCCCTGTCCCCGTCCCCTCCCTCTCTGCTGTCTCCCTGTCCCCCTCCCCTCCCTCTCTGCTGTCTCCCTGTCCCCCTCCCCTCCCTCTCTGGGGGTCCCCCTCCCCTCCCTCTCTGCTGTCTCCCTGTCCCCTCCCCTCCCTCTCTGCTGTCTCCCTGTCCCCCTCCCCCCTCTCTGCTGTCTCCCTGTCCCCCTCCCTCCCTCTCTGCTGTCTCCCTGTCCCCCTCCCCTCCCTCTCTGCTGTCTCCCTGTCCCCGTCCCCTCCCTCTCTGCTGTCTCCCTGTCCCCGTCCCCTCCCTCTCTGCTGTCTCCCTGTCCCCCTCCCCTCCCTCTCTGCTGTCTCCCTGTCCCCCTCCCCTCCCTCTCTGGGGGTCCCCGTCCCCTCCCTCTCTGCTGTCTCCCTGTCCCCCTCCCTTCCCTCTCTGCTGTCTCCCTGTCCCCCTCCCTTCCCTCTCTGCTGTCTCCCTGTCCCCGTCCCCTCCCTCTCTGCTGTCTCCCTGTCCCCCTCCCTTCCCTCTCTGCTGTCTCCCTGTCCCCGTCCCCTCCCTCTCTGCTGTCTCCCTGTCCCCCTCCCTTCCCTCTCTGCTGTCTCCCTGTCCCCCTCCCTTCCCTCTCTGCTGTCTCCCTGTCCCCCTCCCTCTCTGCTGTCTCCCTGTCCCCCTCCCTTCCCTCTCTGCTGTCTCCCTGTCCCCCTCCCTTCCCTCTCTGCTGTCTCCCTGTCTCCCTGTCTCCCCCCTCCCCCTCTCTGCTGTCTCCCTGTCCCCCTCCCTTCTGCTGTCTCTGTCTCCCTCCCTCTCTGCTGTCTCCCTGTCTCCCCTCCCTCTCTGCTGTCTCCCTGTCCCCCTCCCTTCCCTCTCTGCTGTCTCCCTGTCTCCCCTCCCTCTCTGCTGTCTCCCTGTCTCCCCTCCCTTCTGCTGTCTCCCTGTCCCCGTCCCCTCCCTCTGTGTCTCCCCCCCTCCCTTCCCTCTGCTGTCTCCCTGTCTCCCCTCCCTCTCTGCTGTCTCCCTGTCTCCCCTCCCTCTCTGCTGTCTCCCTGTCCCCGTCCCCTCCCTCTCTGCTGTCTCCCTGTCCCCCTCCCTTCCCTCTCTGCTGTCTCCCTGTCTCCCCTCCCTCTCTGCTGTCTCCCTGTCCCCGTCCCCTCCCTCTCTGCTGTCTCCCTGTCCCCGTCCCCTCCCTCTCTGCTGTCTCCCTGTCCCCGTCCCCTCCCTCTCTGCTGTCTCCCTGTCCCCGTCCCCTCCCTCTCTGCTGTCTCCCTGTCCCCGTCCCCTCCCTCTCTGCTGTCTCCCTGTCCCCCTCCCTTCCCTCTCTGCTGTCTCCCTGTCTCCCCTCCCCTCCATCCCTGCTGCTCGTCCCTGGTCCTGGTCTTTCACTAAATGATGGGTTATTGATGATACATATTAGATCGTGTATTAGATCCTGTACATATTAGATCCTGCATTAGATCCTGTATTAGATCCTGTACATATTAGATCCTGTAGTAGATCCTGTATTAGATCCTGTACATATTAGATCCTGTATTAGATCCTGTATTAGATCCTGTACATATTAAATCCTGTACATATTAGATCCTGTAGTAGATCCTGTACATATTAGATCCTGTACTTATTAGATCCTGTAGTAGATCCTGTACATATTAGATCCTGTATTAGATCCTGTATTAGATCCTGTACATATTAGATCCTGCATTAGATCCTGTATTAGATCCTGTACATATTAGATCCTGTATTAGATCCTGTATTAGATCCTGTACATATTAGATCCTGTATTAGATCCTGTACATATTAGATCCTGTAGTAGATCCTGTACATATTAGATCCTGTATTAGATCCTGTACATATTAGATCCTGTATTAGATCCTGTACATATTAGATCCTGTAGTAGATCCTGTACATATTAGATCCTGCATTAGATCCTGTATTAGATCCTGTACATATTAGATCCTGTATTAGATCCTGTATTAGATCCTGTACATATTAGATCCTGTAGTAGATCCTGTACATATTAGATCCTGTACATATTAGATCCTGTACATATTAGATCCTGTATTAGATCCTGTATTAGATCCTGTACATATTAGATCCTGTATTAGATCCTGTATTAGATCCTGTACATATTAGATCCTGTACATATTAGATCCTGTACATATTAGATCCTGTATTAGATCCTGTACATATTAGATCCTGTAAATATTATATCCTGTACATATTAGATCCTGTACATATTAGATCCTGTAAATATTAGATCCTTTATTAGATCCTGTACATATTAGATCCTGCATTAGATCCTGTACATATTAGATCCTGTATTAGATCCTGTACATATTAGATCCTGTAGTAGATCCTGTACATATTAGATCCTGTACATATTAGATCCTGTATTAGATCCTGTACATATTAGATCCTGTATTAGATCCTGTATTAGATCCTGTACATATTAGATCCTGTACATATTAGATCCTGTACATATTAGATCCTGTACATATTATAATCTACATGTTATACTGTACAGTACTGTATAATACTATATAATACTATATAATACTGTACAGTGCTGTATAATACTATATAATACTTTATAATACTGTACAGTACTGTATAATACTATATAATACTGTACAGTACTGTATAATACTATATAATACTATATAATACTGTACAGTGCTGTATAATACTATATAATACTATATAATACTGTACAGTGCTGTATAATACTATATAATACTATTATATCCTGCTGTACGTTTAATGAACTACTGTTTCTACATGGGAGCAGATTGCACCTTAATACCAGACAGCTGGTAAGTAAAATACGTTCCCTAATCCAGCTCTGTGTTTTAGGAGATCAACACACAGACAACAAAACACTATGCCGTTCCACTGAACAAAGATGAATAGGAGAGGTTCCTTTGACGGGATATTAATTACTAGCTAGAAAATGTGGCTATTCCAAATCCCATTTAGAGTATATCAACTTACACCTTCAATAGTTGCTGATTGTCCCTCTTGTCTCCCTCTTGACCTCCTCTTGACTCCCTCTTGACTCCCTCTTGACCTCCTCTTGACCTCCTCTTGACTCCCTATTGACTCCCTCTTGACTCCCTCTTGACTCCCTCTTGAACTCCTCTTGACTCCCTCTTGACTCCCTCTTGACCTCCTCTTGACCTCCTCTTGACTCCCTATTGACTCCCTCTTGACTCCCTCTTGACTCCCTCTTGACCTCCTCTTGACCTCCTCTTCACCTCCTCTTGACTCCCTCTTGACCTCCTCTTGACCTCCTCTTGACCTCCTCTTGACTCCCTATTGACTCCCTCTTGACTTCCTATTGACTCCCTCTTGACCTCCTCTTGACCTCCTCTTGACTCCCTATTGACTCCCTATTGACTCCCTCTTGACTCCCTCTTGACCTCCTCTTGACCTCCTCTTGACTCCCTCTTGACTCCCTCTTGACTCCCTATTGACTTCCTATTGACTCCCTCTTGACCTCCTCTTCTTGACTCCCTCTTGACTGCCTATTGACTTCCTATTGACTCCCTCTTGACCTCCTCTTGACTCCCTATTGACTCCCTCTTGACTGCCTATTGACTTCCTATTGACTCCCTCTTGACCTCCTCTTGACTCCCTATTGACTCCCTCTTGACTCCCTCTTGACCTCCTCTTGACTTCTTCTCTTCCTCTTGACTCCTTCTTGACTCCATCTTGACTCCCTCTTGACTCCCTCTTGACTTCAGTTTTCTCTTCAATTCGTGCACCTTGGAGCTAGTGTCATTGTTCCCTTCCCTAATCCATTTCAAATCAAATCAAATTGTATTGGTCACATACACATGGTTAGCAGATGTTAATGCTAGTGTAGCGAAATGCTTGTGCTTCTAGTTCCGACAATGCAGTAATAACCAACGAGTAATCTAACTAACAATTCCAAAACTACTACCTTATAGACACAAGTGTAAAGGGATAAAGAATATATACATAAAGATATATGAATGAGTGATGGTACAGAACGACATAGGCAAGATGCAGTAGATGGTATCGAGTACAATATATACATATGAGATGAGTAATGTAGGGTATGTAAACATTATATAAAGTGGCTAAGTGATACATTGATTACATTCATAATTTCCATTATTAAAGTGGCTAGATCCCCCCCCCCCACATTGATGAATTGGGCTTGATGTTCTTGTTGTGTTTGTACGGTTACATTCCAGACATGGACGAGTGTTATTCCCAGCCCTGCCTGAATGGAGGACAGTGTAAAGACCAGGTGAATAGTTACAACTGCACCTGTCCTGTTGCCTTCACCGGGACACACTGTGAAACAGGTGAGGCTACTGATCCATCTCTCCTTCTTTCAACAGGAAGTACTATTCAACTGACTACTAATCCTGCCAGTTAGCACCAGCTAGACAGTGTCTCTCTCTCTCTCTCTCTCTCTCTCTCTCTCTCTCTCTCTCTCTCTCTCTCTCTCTCTCTCTCTCTCTCTCTCTCTCTCTCTCTCTCTCTCTCTCTCTCTCTCTCTCTCTCTCTGTCTCTCTCTCTCTCTCTCTCTCTCTCTCTCTCTCTCTCTCTCTCTCTCAATTTCCCCTCATGTTAAGAACAACGATTCGTGATAGAAAATGTTACCATTGGCGGCCGGCAAGTTCTACTTCCTGCTCTCTGTTTGGCTTCCTGTAATAGATTTAAAATGTTTTGTTTCCTTCAACTGAGAGGGCAAGGCAAGAAACAAAACCTGACGAACCCTCACTCTGGGAGGATGAGATGGGTGAGGCTCTGTCACAAAACGGCAACCTATTCCTTTTATAGGTCACTACTTTTTAACCAGAGCATTGTAGCGCACTAGAAAGGAAATGAGGGTGCCATTTGGGAGCACGATGAGCGTGGCTAGGAGCTCTGTGTCAGAGTGACCCGATGGTTTTGTTTTAAAAGTTTTTTTTACAGGCGTCGTCTGTTTTCACAGCCTCTGCAACGGTGTGGTTAGCTAATGGCTGAGAGAGGAGGCCTGGGCTCTAGGCTTCTCCACTAAAGAGCAACAACAACACAAAACAGATAGAAAGAAAGAAAGAAAGAAAGAAAGAAAGAAAGAAAGAAAGAAAGAAAGAGCTGCCTTTGTGTAATATTGATGTGGTGTAGTTGTAGTATGTGAGGCATTTTCTCCTTGCCTGAATAATTATTAGACTCAACATTTTCCGCTAGAAAGCCCTGAAACCTGCAATTTTCTTTCATAGAGTTGGTGGTGGTGAATTCATCATTGGCTCCTCAAACTGACAATCAAACAGGTAAAAGAGGGAATCTTTTCTTATTCATCTTTTTTAAATTATTATTGAAAACACTTCTTACAAAGTACGGTACTTGCCTGTTCCCCATGTGTGTTGTTTTTGCATCACACACCGTCTTGCCCTAGCAGCCCTGGTATCGGCATTTAACCCACATCAACTGTTATAAATCTGTGTCCAGGCGCATCCTAAAACGTCCATCTTTGTCCTCTGTCTTGCAGTGTCTTGTAAAGGGGAGGGCTGTGAGAAGCGTCCGACCTGTGAATACCTCGGCCCTGGGAACCACAACTGTACCTGCATCCAGGGTTTCTATGGTGACCACTGTGAAGGTAGATACCGAAACCAAAAGCCTCAGCTACAGATGTTGGAACTTAATTTGACCAGTATTGTCACAGCAAAAAGAAACGTTTTAGTCCATAATGTTGCTGGAATGGTGGTTAGGCAATTAGCTGGGCAAAATTAGACTAATCGTGTGTTAGTGCGGGATTTCAGTGAATTTATGTCAATCATAAAGCTCATCTGCACCTCCTGCTGTGCAGGAAAATTCTCAGTAGTAAAGGAGTGGTTGAATTAAGATCATACATCTGTAAGTAGGCAACTCTAGCTGGACAGAGAGGTGTGATGAGAGGAGGGACAAGCTACAATATATTATTTGTTATCCCACAGGTAGTTGACCTGAGTCTGCTCTAGTTGAAGACAGTAGGACAGGAAGTGGACCTGAGTCTGCTCTAGTTGAAGACAGTAGGACAGGAAGCTACAGACAGGTAGTGGACCTGAGTCTGCTCTAGTTGAAGACAGTAGGCCAGGAAGCTACAGACAGGTAGTGGACCTGAGTCTGCTCTAGCTGAAGACAGTAGGACAGGAAGCTACAAACAGGTAGTGGACCTGAGTCTGCTCTAGCTGAAGACAGTAGGACAGGTACAGTTATCGTGCAGAAGGCAGTTGGACAAGTTCAGTGTAGACAAAAGAGGGACTAGCTAGCTATCCTGCTAGTAGCTGCATAGGAGGGAATGTGTGGAGCTGTGTCTGTGAGAAGGTGAGAGTCTGTTCTATTCTGCTGTGATGATTGACGATGTTAATTATCACCACAGTTATCTGAACCGTGCCCTGTTTACGACGGGATCCTGGGCAACAACAGTCGCTTGATGTCGGAAATGATTTCTTTATGGCCCGCTTTATTAGTTTACCAATAAGGGGAAGTGCTGCTTTGTCTAGACTTGAAAGGATATGGGGCCTCTGTGTTTATGGGCTGGACCTCATGCTTGGTATTAGTAGTTTCATCAGACATGGCTGGTATAATATGCCTTGCAGCAGGGCAGCAGAGCTCTGACTCTGGCCTGAGTCCCAAATGGCACCCTAAGTCCCTACGTAGTGCACTACTTCTGGTCAAAGATAATGCACTAAAGTATGGAACATGGTGCTGTTCGGGACACAGCCTCTGCCACTTGCTCCTCCAAAAGCTCTTTAATATTATGTCAGGCATTGCAGATTCACGCTACTCCTCACCCTTGAGCTGAAATAACTATCAAGGCTTATATAGAGTCTCCTAAATCTCCCAAATACTTTCCTGCCTGGCTCACTTGGAAGGCCCTGTGGAAAAAAAGAGCAGGATACTCAGAGAGAGAGCGAGTAGGTCGCAGGAGAGGAGAGAGAGAAGGTAGCGGGAGAGGAGAGAGAAGGTAGTGGGAGCGAGAAGGTAGCGGGAGAGGAAGGAGAGAAGGTAGCGGGAGAGAGAAGGTAGCGGGAGAGAGAATGTAGGGGGAGAAGAAGGAGAGAAGGTAGCGGGAGAGAGAATGTAGCGGGAGAGGAAGGAGAGAAGGTAGCGGGAGAGAGAAGATAGCGGGAGAGGAAGGAGAGAAGGTAGCGGGAGAGAGAAGGTAGCGGGAGAGGAAGGAGAGAAGGTAGCGGGAGAGAGAAGGTAGCGGGAGAGAGAATGTAGCGGGTGAGAGAAGGTAGTGGGAGAGAGAAGGTAGTGGGAGAGGAAGGAGAGAGAGAAGGTAGCGGGAGAGAGAAGGTAGCTGGAGAGAGAAGGTAGCGAGAGAGAGAAGATAGCGGGAGAGAGAAGGTAGTGAGAGAGAGAAGGTAGCGGGAGAAAGAAGGTAGCGGGAGAGGAAGGAGAGAGAGAGGTAGCGGGAGAGAGAAGGTAGCGGAAAAGAGAAGGTAGCAGGAGAGGAAGGAGAGAGAGAATGTAGCGGTGGAGGAAGGAGAGAGAGAAGGTAGCGGGAGAGAGAAGGTAACAGGAGAGGAAGGAGAGAGAGAAGGTAGCGGGAGAGGAAGGAGAGAGAGAAGGTAGCGGGAGAGGAAGGAGAGAGAGAAGGCAGCGGGAGAGAGAAGGTAGCGGGAGAGGAAGGAGAGAGAGGTAGCGGGAGAGAGAAGGTAGCGGGAGAGAGAAGGTAGCGGGAGAGAGAAGGTAGTGGGAGAGGAAGGAGAGAAGGTAGCGGGAGAGAGAAGGTAGCTGGAGAGAGAAGGTAGCGGGAGAGGAAGGAGAAAGAGAAGATAGCAGGAGAGGATGGAGAGAGAGAAGGTAGCGGGAGAGAGAAGGTAGCGGGAGAGAGAAGGTAGCAGGAGAGGAAGGAGAGAGAGAAGGTAGCAGGAGTGGAAGGAGAGAGAGAAGGTAGCGGGAGAGGAAGGAGAGAGAGAGGTAGCGGGAGAGAGAAGGAGAGAGAAAGGAAGCGGGAGAGGAAAGAGAGAGAGAGGAAGCGGGAGAGGAAAGAGAGAGAGAGGAAGCGGGAGAGGAAAGAGAGAGAGAGGAAGCGGGAGAGGAAAGAGAGAGAGAGGAAGCGGGAGAGGAAAGAGAGAGAGAAGGTAGCGCGACACAGGACGGGAGGAGAACCGCCTAATCAACCTCCTAGATCAAAGAGAATGTGGATGTCCAAACACACACACACAACACACCCTGTTCCTTATATAGTGCACTACATGGCCCGGGCCCTGTTCCCTATATAGTGCACTACTTGGCCCGGGCCCTGTTCCCTATATAGTGCACTACTTGGCTCGGGCCCTGTTCCCTATATAGTGCACTACTTGGTCGGGGCCCATTGGCTGGCTGTGAACTATATATATGGTGCCATTGGCTGGTTGAGAACTATATAAATGGTGCCATTGGCTGGTTGTGAACTATATATATGGTGCCATTGGCTGGTTGTGAACTATATAAATGGTGCCATTGGCTGGTTGTGAACTATATATATGGTGCCATTGGCTGGTTGTGAACTATATAAATGGTGCCATTGGCTGGTTGTGAACTATATATATGGTGCCATTGGCTGGTTGTGAACTATATAAATGGTGCCATTGGCTGGTTGTGAACTATGTATATAGTGCCATTGGCTGGTTGTGAACTATATATATGGTGCCATTGGCTGGTTGTGAACTATATAAATGGTGCCATTGGCTGGTTGTGAACTATGTATATAGTGCCATTGGCTGGTTGTGAACTATATATATAGTGCCATTGGCTGGTTGTCAACTATATACAGTGCCTTGCGAAAGTATTCGGCCCCCTTTAACTTTGCGACCTTTTGCCACATTTCAGGCTTCAAACATAAAGATATAAAACTGTATTTTTTTGTGTGAAGAATCAACCACAAGTGGGACACAATCATGAAGTGGAACGACATTTATTGGATATTTCAAACTTTTTTAACAAATCAAAAACTGAAAAATTGGACGTGCAAAATTATTCAGCCCCCTTAAGTTAATATTTGTAGCGCCACCTTTTGCTGCGATTACAGCTGTAAGTCGCTTGGGGTATGTCTCTATCAGTTTTGCACATCGAGAGACTGACATTTTTTCCCATTCCTCCTTGCAAAACAGCTCGAGCTCAGTGAGGTTGGATGGAGGGCATTTGTGAACAGCAGTTTTCAGTTCTTTCCACAGATTCTCAATTGGATTCAGGTCTGGACTTTGACTTGGCCATTCTAACACCTGGATATGTTTATTTTTTAACCATTCCATTGTAGATTTTGCTTTATGTTTTGGATCATTGTCTTGTTGGAAGACAAATCTCCATCCCAGTCTCAGGTCTTTTGCAGACTCCATCAGGTTTTCTTCCAGAATGGTCCTGCATTTGGCTCCATCCATCTTCCCATCAATTTTAACCATCTTCCCTGTCCCTGCTGAAGAAAAGCAGGCCCAAACCATGATGCTGCCACCACCATGTTTGACAGTGGGGATGGTGTGTTCAGGGTGATGAGCTGTGTTGCTTTTACGCCAAACATAACGTTTTGCATTGTTGCCCAAAAGTTCAATTTTGGTTTCATCTGACCAGAGCACCTTCTTCCATATGTTTGGTGTGTCTCCCAGGTGGCTTGTGGCAAACTTTAAACGACACTTTTTATGGAGAGTCTTTAGCTGGGCAAAATAAGAAATGGCTTTATTCTTGCCACTCTTCCATAAAGGCCAGATTTGTGCAATATACAACTGATTGTTGTCCTATGGACAGAGTCTCCCACCTCAGCTGTAGATCTCTGCAGTTCTTCCAGAGTGATCATGGGCCTCTTGGCTGCATCTCTGATCAGTCTTCTCCTTGTATGAGCTGAAAGGGACGGACAGGTCTTGGTAGATTTGCAGTGGTCTGATACTCCTTCCATTTCAATATTATCGCTTGCACAGTGCTCCTTGGGATGTTTAAAGCTTGGGAAATCTTTTTGTATCCAAATCCGGCTTTAAACTTCTTCACAACAGTATCTCGGACCTGCCTGGTGTGTTCCTTGTTCTTCATGATGCTCTCTGCGCTTTTAACGGACCTCTGAGACTATCACAGTGCAGGTCCATTTATACGGAGACTTGATTACACACAGGTGGATTGTATTTATCATCATTAGTGATTTAGGTCAACATTGGATCATTCAGAGATCCTCACTGAACTTCTGGAGAGAGTTTGCTGCACTGAAAGTAAAGGGGCTGAATAATTTTGCACACCCAATTTTTATTAACGATTTTTTTATTGATTAAGGCAGCCCCCCCCCAGCTGATTACGGAGGCATTGATTAAGGCAGCCCCCCCCTCCCGCTGATTACGGAGACATCGATTAAGGCAGCCCCCCCAGCTGATTACGGAGAAATTGATTAAGGCAGCCCCCCTCCCACTGATTACGGAGAGATCGATTAAGGCAGCCCCCCTGATTGCGTAGACATCGATTAAGGCAGCCCCCCCCAGCTGATTACAGAGACATCGATTAAGGCAGCCCCCTGATTGCGTAGACATCGATTAAGGCAGCCCCCTGATTGCGTAGACATCGATTAAGGCAGCCTCCCCCCAGCTGATTACGGAGGCATCGATTAAGGAAGCCTCCCCTCTCGCTCATTACGGAGGCATCGATTAAGGCAGCCCCCCTCCCGCTGATTACGGAGACATCGATTAAGGCAGCCCCCCCCTGATTGCGTAGACATCGATTAAGGCACCCCTCCCCTGATTGCGTAGACATCGATTAAGGCAGCCTCCCCCTGATTACGGGGACATCGATTAAGGCAGCCTCCCCCCCCACCCCTGATTGCGTAGACATCGATTAAGGCAGCCCCCCCTGATTACGGAGACATCGATTAAGGCAGCCCCCCTCCCGCTGATTACGGAGACATCGATTAAGGCAGCCCCCCAGCTGATTACGGAGACATCGATTAAGGCAGCCCCCCTCCCGCTGATTATGGAGACATCGATTAAGGCAGCCCCCAGCTGATTACGGAGACATCGATTAAGGCAGCCCCCGCTGATTACGGAGACATCGATTAAGGCAGACACCCCCGCTGATTACCGAGACATCGATTAAGGCAGACCCCCGCTGATTACGGAGACATCGATTAAGGCAGCCCCCCTGATTACCGAGGCGTCGATTAAGGCAGCCCCCGCTGATTACGGAGACATCGATTAAGGCAGCCCCCGCTGATTACGGAGACATCGATTAAGGCAGCCCCCCGCTGATTACGGAGACATCGATTAAGGCAGCCCCCCCTGATTACCGAGACATCGATTAAGGCAGCCCCCGCTGATTACGGAGACATCGATTAAGGCAGCCCCCCCCTGATTACGGAGACATCGATTAAGGCAGCCCCCCTCCCGCTGATTACGGAGACATCGATTAAGGCAGCCCCCCCAGCTGATTACGGAGACATCGATTAAGGCAGCCCCCCTCCCGCTGATTACGGAGACATCGATTAAGGCAGCCCCCCTCCCGCTGATTACGGAGACATCGATTAAGGCAGCCCCCGCTGATTACGGAGACATCGATTAAGGCAGCCCCCACCCCCTGATTGCATAGACATCGATTAAGGCAGCCCCCCCTGATTGCGAAGACATCGATTAAGGCAGCCCCCTCCCGCTGATTACAGAGACATCGATTAAGGCAGCCCCCCCAGCTGATTACGGAGACATCAATTAAGGCAGCCCCCTCCCGCTGATTACAGAGACATCGATTAAGGCAGCCCCCCCAGCTGATTACGGAGAGATCGATTAAGGCAGCCCCCCCTGATTGCGTAGACATCGATTAAGGCAGCCCCCCAGCTGATTACAGAGACATCGATTAAGGCAGCCCCCTGATTGCGTAGACATCGATTAAGGCAGCCCCCCTGATTGCGTAGACATCGATTAAGGCAGCCTCCCCCAGCTGATTACAGAGACATCGATTAAGGCAGCCTCCCCTGATTGCGTAGACATCGATTAAGGCAGCCCCCCCTGATTGCGTAGACATCGATTAAGGCAGCCTCCCCCCAGCTGATTACGGAGGCATCGATTAAGGCAGCCCCCCCCCCTGATTGCATAGACATCGATTAAGGCAGCCCCATTGCGAAGACATCGGATTACAGGCATCGATTAAGGCAGCCCCCCGAGGCATCCCCCCCTCCCGCTGATTACGGAGACATCGATTAAGGCAGCCCCCCCTGATTGCGTAGACATCGATTAAGGCAGCCCCCCCTGATTACGGGGACATCGATTAAGGCAGCCTCCCCCCCACCCCTGATTGCGTAGACATCGATTAAGGCAGCCCCCCCTGATTACGGGGACATCGATTAAGGCAGCCCCCCTGATTACGGAGACATCGATTAAGGCAGCCCCCTCCCGCTGATTACGGAGACATCGATTAAGGCAGCCCCCCCAGCTGATTACGGAGACATCGATTAAGGCAGCCCCCCCTCCCGCTGATTATGGAGACATCGATTAAGGCAGCCCCCCAGCTGATTACGGAGACATCGATTAAGGCAGCCCCCCGCTGATTATGGAGACATCGATTAAGGCAGCCCCCGCTGATTACGGAGACATCGATTAAGGCAGCCCCCGCTGATTACGGAGACATCGATTAAGGCAGCCCCCCAGCTGATTACGGAGACATCGATTAAGGCAGCCCCCCTCCCGCTGATTATGGAGACATCGATTAAGGCAGCCCCCCCCAGCTGATTACGGAGACATCGATTAAGGCAGCCACCCCCTGATTACGGAGACATCGATTAAGGCAGCCCCCGCTGATTACGGAGACATCGATTAAGGCAGCCCCCCCCTGATTACCGAGACATCGATTAAGGCAGCCCCCCGCTGATTACGGAGACATCGATTAAGGCAGCCCCCCGCTGATTACCGAGACATCGATTAAGGCAGCCCCCCCTGATTACCGAGACATCGATTAAGGCAGCCCCCCGCTGATTACGGAGACATCGATTAAGGCAGCCCCCCGCTGATTACCGAGACATCGATTAAGGCAGCCCCCCGCTGATTACGGAGACATCGATTAAGGCAGCCCCCCCGCTGATTACGGAGACATCGATTAAGGCAGCCCCCCTCCCGCTGATTACGGAGACATCGATTAAGGCAGCCCCCTCCCGCTGATTACGGAGACATCGATTAAGGCAGCCCCCCGCTGATTACGGAGACATCGATTAAGGCAGCCCCCACCCCCTGATTGCATAGACATCGATTAAGGCAGCCCCCCCTGATTGCGAAGACATCGATTAAGGCAGCCCCCTCCCGCTGATTACAGAGACATCGATTAAGGCAGCCCCCCCCAGCTGATTACGGAGACATCAATTAAGGCAGCCCCCTCCCGCTGATTACAGAGACATCGATTAAGGCAGCCCCCCCAGCTGATTACGGAGAGATCGATTAAGGCAGCCCCCCCCCCTGATTGCGTAGACATCGATTAAGGCAGCCCCCCCCAGCTGATTACAGAGACATCGATTAAGGCAGCCCCCTGATTGCGTAGACATCGATTAAGGCAGCCCCCCCTGATTGCGTAGACATCGATTAAGGCAGCCTCCCCCAGCTGATTACAGAGACATCGATTAAGGCAGCCCCCCCTGATTGCGTAGACATCGATTAAGGCAGCCCCCCTGATTGCGTAGACATCGATTAAGGCAGCCCCCTGATTGCGTAGACATCGATTAAGGCAGCCTCCCCCTCTCGCTCATTACGGAGGCATCGATTAAGGCAGCCTCCCCTCCCGCTGATTACGGAGACATCGATTAAAGCAGCCCCCCTCCCGCTGATTACGGAGACATCGATTAAGGCAGCCCCCCCCCCCCTGATTGCGTAGACATCGATTAAGGCACCACCTCCCCTGATTGCGTAGACATCGATTAAGGCAGCCTCCCCCCTGATTACGGGGACATCGATTAAGGCAGCCTCCCCCCACCCCTGATTGCGTAGACATCGATTAAGGCAGCCCCCTGATTACGGGGACATCGATTAAGGCAGCCCCCCTGATTACGGAGACATCGATTAAGGCAGCCCCCGCTGATTACCGAGACATCGATTAAGGCAGCCCCCCTGATTACCGAGACATCGATTAAGGCAGCCCCCCCGCTGATTACGGAGACATCGATTAAGGCAGCCCCCCCGCTGATTACCGAGACATCGATTAAGGCAGCCCCCAACCCCTGATTGCATAGACATCGATTAAGGCAGCCCCCCGCTGATTACGGAGACATCGATTAAGGCAGCCCCCACCCCCTGATTGCATAGACATCGATTAAGGCAGCCCCCCTGATTGCGAAGACATCGATTAAGGCAGCCCCCTCCCGCTGATTACAGAGACATCGATTAAGGCAGCCCCCCCAGCTGATTACGGAGACATCAATTAAGGCAGCCCCCTCCCGCTGATTACAGAGACATCGATTAAGGCAGCCCCCCAGCTGATTACGGAGACATCGATTAAGGCAGCCCCCCCAGCTGATTACGGAGACATCGATTAAGGCAGCCCCCCTCCCGCTGATTACGGAGACATCGATTAAGGCAGCCCCCCCCTGATTGCGTAGACATCGATTAAGGCAGCCCCTCCCCTGATTGCGTAGACATCGATTAAGGCAGCCCCCCTGATTATGGAGACATCGATTAAGGCAGCTCCCCCCAGCTGATTACGGAGGCATCGATTAAGGCAGCCCCCCCCCCGCTGATTACGGAGACATCGATTAAGGCAGTCCCCGCTGATTAATGTGGACACATTTCCGTTGAATGCATTCAGTTGTACAACTGACTAGGTGCCCCCCTTTCCCTTCAGTTGTACAACTGACTAGGTGCCCCCTTTCCCTTCAGTTGTACAACTGACTAGGTGCCCCCCTTTCCCTTCAGTTGTACAACTGACTAGGTGCCCCCCTTTCCCTTCAGTTGTACAACTGACTAGGTGCCCCCCTTTCCCTTCAGTTGTACAACTGACTAGGTGTCCCCCTTTCCCTTCAGTTGTACAACTGACTAGGTGCCCCCCTTTCCCTTCAGTTGTACAACTGACTAGGTGCCCCCTTTCCCTTCAGTTGTACAACTGACTAGGTGCCCCCCCTTTCCCTTCAGTTGTACAACTGACTAGGTGCCCCCCTTTCCCTTCAGTTGTACAACTGACTAGGTGCCCCCCTTTCCCTTCAGTTGTACAACTGACTAGGTGCCCCCCTTTCCCTTCAGTTGTACAACTGACTAGGTGTCCCCCCTTTCCCTTCAGTTGTACAACTGACTAGGTGCCCCCTTTCCCTTCTGTTGTACAACTGACTAGGTGCCCCCCTTTCCCTTCAGTTGTACAACTGACTAGGTGCCCCCTTTCCCTTCAGTTGTACAACTGACTAGGTGCCCCCCCTTTCCCTTCAGTTGTACAACTGACTAGGTGCCCCCCTTTCCCTTCAGTTGTACAACTGACTAGGTGCCCCCCCTTTCCCTTCAGTTGTACAACTGACTAGGTGCCCCCCTTTCCCTTCAGTTGTACAACTGACTAGGTGCCCCCCTTTCCCTTCAGTTGTACAACTGACTAGGTGCCCCCTTTCCCTTCAGTTGTACAACTGACTAGGTGCCCCCCTTTCCCTTCAGTTGTACAACTGACTAGGTGCCCCCCCTTTCCCTTCAGTTGTACAACTGACTAGGTGCCCCCCTTTCCCTTCAGTTGTACAACTGACTAGGTGCCCCCCCCCCTTTCCCTTCAGTTGTACAACTGACTAGGTGCCCCCCCTTTCCCTTCAGTTGTACAACTGACTAGGTATCCCCCTTTCCCTTCAGTTGTACAACTGACTAGGTATCCCCCTTTCCCTTCAGTTGTACAACTGACTAGGTGCCCCCCTTTCCCTTCAGTTGTACAACTGACTAGGTATCCCCCCTTTCCCTTCAGTTGTACAACTGACTAGGTATCCCCCTTTCCCTTCAGTTGTACAACTGACTAGGTGTCCCCCTTTCCCTTCAGTTGTACAACTGACTAGGTATCCCCCTTTCCCTTCAGTTGTACAACTGACTAGGTATCCCCCTTTCCCTTCAGTTGTACAACTGACTAGGTATCCCCCCTTTCCCTTCAGTTGTACAACTGACTAGGTATCCCCTTTCCCTTCAGTTGTACAACTGACTAGGTATCCCCCCTTTCCCTTCAGTTGTACAACTGACTAGGTGCCCCCCCCTTTCCCTTCAGTTGTACAACTGACTAGGTATCCCCCTTTCCCTTCAGTTGTACAACTGACTAGGTATCCCCCTTTCCCTTCAGTTGTACAACTGACTAGGTGCCCCCCCTTCCCTTCAGTTGTACAACTGACTAGGTGTCCCCCTTTCCCTTCAGTTGTACAACTGACTAGGTATCCCCCCCTTTCCCTTCAGTTGTACAACTGACTAGGTGTCCCCCCTTTCCCTTCCCCATGTTGGCCATCTTCCTCCAATGTTGGACTGAGACTGTTGATACTGTTGATGCTGCTGCCTAAAAACATGTGTTTTGAGAACTACCCTAAATACTACTATTCATACCAGTTTTGAGAACTCCTTAATACCGTGAATGCCAGTCTCTCTTGGCTGAGAGTTGAGGAAAGACTGTGACTGCGTCACTTCTTGTTTTTATAAGAAACATTAAGGTGGTGGAAAATTCTAATTATTTGCATAGTCAACTTACACACAGCACTCGGCCCCGCCAGACATATTTCAGTCCCCAGGACCAGAACAAATTCAAGGGAACGTACAGTATTATACAGAGACATGAGGGCATGGAACTCCCTTCCATCTCATATACAGTATTATACAGTCTTATATACAGTATTATACAGTCTTATATACAGTATTATACAGTCTTATATACAGTATTATACAGTCTTATATACAGTATTATACAGAGACATGAGGGCATGGAACTCCCTTCCATCTCATATACAGTATTATACAGTCTTATATACAGTATTATACAGTCTTATATACAGTATTATACAGTCTTATATACAGTATTATACAGTCTTATATACAGTATTATACAGTCTTATATACAGTATTATACAGTCTTATATACAGTATTATACAGATACATGAGGGTCATGGAACAGTCCAGTTCCATCTCATTATACAGTATTATTATACAGTCTTATATATACAGTATTATACAGTCTTATATACAGTATTATACAGTCTTATATACAGTATTATACAGTCTTATATACAGTATTATACAGTCTTATATACAGTATTATACAGTCTTATATACAGTATTATACAGTCTTATATACAGTACTATACAGTCTTATATACAGTATTATACAGTCTTATATACAGTATTATACAGTCTTATATACAGTATTATACAGTCTTATATACAGTATTATACAGAGACATGAGGGCATGGAACTCCCTTCCATCTTATATACAGTATTATACAGTCTTATATACAGTATTATACAGTCTTATATACAGTATTATACAGTCTTATATACAGTATTATACAGTCTTATATACAGTATTATACAGTCTTATATACAGTATTATACAGTCTTATATACAGTATTATACAGTCTTATATACAGTATTATACAGTCTTATATACAGTATTATACAGAGACATGAGGGCATGGAACTCCCTTCCATCTTATATACAGTATTATACAGTCTTATATACAGTATTATACAGTCTTATATACAGTATTATACAGTCTTATATACAGTATTATACAGTCTTATATACAGTATTATACAGTCTTATATACAGTATTATACAGAGACATGAGGGCATGGAACTCCCTTCCATCTTATATACAGTATTATACAGTCTTATATACAGTATTATACAGTCTTATATACAGCATATATACAGTATATATATTATACAGTCTTATATACAGTATTATACAGTCTTATATACAGTATTATATTATACAGTCTTATATACAGTATTATACAGTCTTATATACAGTATTATACAGTCTTATATACAGTATTATACAGAGACATGAGGGCATGGAACTCCCTTCCATCTTATATACAGTATTATACAGTCTTATATACAGTATTATACAGTCTTATATACAGTATTATACAGTCATTATATACAGTATTATACAGTCTTATATACAGTATTATACAGTCTTATATACAGTATTATACAGTCTTATATACAGTATTATACAGTCTTATATACAGTATTATACAGTCTTATATACAGTATTATACAGTCTTATATACAGTATTATACAGTCTTATATACAGTATTATACAGTCTTATATACAGTATTATAGTCTTATATACAGTATTATACAGTCTTATATACAGTATTATACAGTATATACAGTATTATACAGTCTTATATACAGTATTATACAGTCTTATATACAGTATTATACAGTCTTATATACAGTATTATACAGTCTTATATACAGTATTATAGTATTATACAGTCTTATATACAGTATTATACAGTCTTATATACAGTATTATACAGAGACATGAGGGCATGGAACTCCCTTCCATCTTATATACAGTATTATACAGTCTTATATACAGTATTATACAGTCTTATATACAGTATTATACAGTCTTATATACAGTATTATACAGTCTTATATACAGTATTATACAGTCTTATATACAGTATTATACAGAGACATGAGGGCATGGAACTCCCTTCCATCTTATATACAGTATTATACAGTCTTATATACAGTATTATACAGTCTTATATACAGTATTATACAGTCTTATATACAGTATTATACAGTCTTATATACAGTATTATACAGTCTTATATACAGTATTATACAGAGACATGAGGGCATGGAACTCCCTTCCATCTTATATACAGTATTATACAGTCTTATATACAGTATTATACAGTATTATACAGTCTTATATACAGTATTATACAGTCTTATATACAGTATTATACAGTCTTATATACAGTATTATACAGAGACATGAGGGCATGGAACTCCCTTCCATCTTATATACAGTATTATACAGTCTTATATACAGTATTATACAGTCTTATATACAGTATTATACAGTCTTATATACAGTATTATACAGAGACATGAGGGCATGGAACTCCCTTCCATCTTATATACAGTATTATACAGTCTCATATACAGTATTATACAGTCTTATATACAGTATTATACAGTCTTATATACAGTATTATACAGTCTTATATACAGTATTATACAGTCTTATATACAGTATTATACAGAGACATGAGGGCATGGAACTCCCTTCCATCTTATATACAGTATTATACAGTCTTATATACAGTATTATACAGTCTTATATACAGTATTATACAGTCTTATATACAGTATTATACAGTCTTATATACAGTATTATACAGTCTTATATACAGTATTATACAGAGACATGAGGGCATGGAACTCCCTTCCATCTTATATACAGTATTATACAGTCTTATATACAGTATTATACAGTCTTATATACAGTATTATACAGTCTTATATACAGTATTATACAGTCTTATATACAGTATTATACAGTCTTATATACAGTATTATACAGAGACATGAGGGCATGGAACTCCCTTCCATCTTATATACAGTATTATACAGTCTTATATACAGTATTATACAGTCTTATATACAGTATTATACAGTCTTATATACAGTATTATACAGAGACATGAGGGCATGGAACTCCCTTCCATCTTATATCGTGAACAACAAACCTGGTTTCAAACAACTACTAAAGCAAAACCTCACGGCACAAAGCCTCTCTCCCATGTGACCTACTGGTTGTGTGTATGTACTGACATGTGACCTACTGGTTGTTTGTACTGACATGTGACCTACTGGTTGTGTGTATGTACTGACATGTGACCTACTGGTTGTGTGTATGTACTGACATGTGACCTACTGGTTGTGTGTCTGACATGTGACCTACTGGTTGTGTGTATGTACTGACATGTGACCTACTGGTTGTGTGTACTGACATGTGACCTACTGGTTGTGTGTGTGTACTGACATGTGACCTACTGGTTGTGTGTACTGACATGTGACCTACTGGTTGTGTGTATGTACTGACATGTGACCTACTGGTTGTGTGTATGTACTGACATGTGACCTACTGGTTGTGTGTACTGACATGTGACCTACTGGTTGTGTGTGTGTACTGACATGTGACCTACTGGTTGTGTGTATGTACTGACATGTGACCTACTGGTTGTGTGTATGTACTGACATGTGACCTACTGGTTGTGTGTATGTACTGACAGGTGACCTACTGGTTGTGTGTATGTACTGACATGTGACCTACTGGTTGTGTGTATGTACTGACATGTGACCTACTGGTTGTGTGTACTGACATGTGACCTACTGGTTGGTGTGTATGTACTGACATGTGACCTACTGGTTGTGTGTATGTACTGACATGTGACCTACTGGTTGTGTGTCTGACATGTGACCTACTGGTTGTGTGTGTGTACTGACATGTGACCTACTGGTTGTGTGTATGTACTGACATGTGACCTACTGGTTGTGTGTACGTACTGACATGGGACCTACTGGTTGTGTGTATGTACTGACATGTGACCTACTGGTTGTGTGTACTGACATGTGACCTACTGGTTGTGTGTCTGACATGTGACCTACTGGTTGTGTGTCTGACATGTGACCTTCTGGTTGTGTGTCTGACATGTGACCTACTGGTTGTGTGTGTACTGACATGGGACCTACTGGTTGTGTGTATGTCCTGACATGTGACCTACTGGTTGTGTGTACTGACATGTGACCTACTGGTTGTGTGTATGTACTGACATGTGACCTACTGGTTGTGTGTACTGACATGTGTCCTACTGGTTGTGTGTCTGTACTGACATGTGACCTACTGGTTGTGTGTACTGACATGTGTCCTACTGGTTGTGTGTATGTACTGACATGTGACCTACTGGTTGTGTGTATGTACTGACATGTGACCTACTGGTTCTGTGTCTGACATGTGACCTACTGGTTGTGTGTATGTACTGACATGTGACCTACTGGTTGTGTGTCTGTACTGACATGTGACCTACTGGTTAGGTGTATGTACTGACATGTGACCTACTGGTTGTGTGTATGTACTGACGTGTGACCTACTGGTTGTTTGTACTGACATGTGACCTACTGGTTGTGTGTTTGTACTGATGTGTATGTGTAACTGATAGATGGACACAAATGTAAATTGTAAAATCATTTATTTTGTCTGTAATGTCTTTTTCTTTATGTGTCGGACCACTAGCTGTGACTATTAGCATCGGCTAATAGAGATCCCAGTAAGACTAACTGTCACCATTAGCATCGTCTAATAGAGACCACAGTAAGACTAGCTGTCGCCATTAGCATCGGCTAATAGAGATCCCAGTAAGACTAGCTGTCGCCATTAGCATCGGCTAATAGACACCACAGTAAGACTAGCTGTCGCCATTAGCGTTGGCTAATAGAGACCACAGTTAAGACTAGATGTCACCATTAGCATCGGCTAATAGAGACCACAGTAAGACTAGCTGTCGCCATTAGCATCGGCTAATAGAGACCACAGTTAAGACTAGCTTTCACCATTAGCATCGGCTAATAGAGACCACAGTAAGACTAGCTGTCGCCATTAGCATCGGCTAATAGAGACCACAGTTAAGACTAGCTGTCGCCATTAGCATCGGCTAATAGAGACCACAGTTAAGACTAGCTTTCACCATTAGCATCGGCTAATGAGGATCCTACTAAATCAAATCAACATCCCTTTCAGCCGATATCAAATGTCCCAGCAGGATGTGAGCTCTTCTGTCAGTGGCTTTAACTTGTTGTGTTTTAGACTTTAGGCTTTTATAAGATAATACTGATTTCCTCTTCTTCTGCTTGTGTCTTCAGGAGAGTGTCTGTGCCAGAATGGAGGGGTCTGTGTGGACGGGACCTGCGTCTGCACCTCCGGCTTCACCGGAATCTACTGTCAGTTTGGTACGTATCAGTAGGTCCAGTCTCATATTCTACTGTAGTTGGTAACAAAGAGACACATTCCTTGTTAATTTCATGGTGTGGATTACACCTGGCTTTCACCGAGGTAGCAGCACATGACACACAGAACCAGAGTAGTAGGTGGTAAGGCTACCTTGATGGAAGGTTGCCTTGATGAAATAATTACTTTGCAACTCTTGACATAGTGTCACAACATGATGTTGATCTCTCTGACCCCCCTGTCCTCCTCAGAGGTAACCCAGACCCCATGCAGTAACAGCAGGCCGTGCCCTGACGGAGGACCCTGTCTGGAGTACGGAGGAACCTACCTGTGTACCTGTCAGACAGGTGTGGCAGACCTAGATCACAAGGACTTCTATCCGCCCTATGGTAAGAGCCTCTGCTGCTGATGCTGCTGTTTCTTCTACTTCTTCTTCTTCTTCGTCTACTTCTTCTTCTTCTTCCTCTACTTCTTCTTCTTCTTCCTCTATTACTTCTTCTTCCTCCACTTCTTCTTCTTCCTCTACTTCTTCCTCTATTACTTCTTCTTCTACTTCTTCTTCTTCCTCTACTTCTTCTTCTTCCTCTACTTCTCCTTCTTCTTCCTCTATTACTTCTTCTTCTTCCTCCACTTCTTCTTCCTCTACTTCTTCTTCTTCCTCTACTTCTTCTTCTTCCTCTATTACTTCTTCTTCTACTTCTTCTTCTTCCTCTACTTCTTATTCTTCCTCTACTTCTTCTTCTTCTTCTTCCTCTACTTCTTCTTCCTCTACTTCTTCTTCTTCCTCTACTTCTTCTTCTTCTTCCTCTATTACTTCTTCTTCTACTTCTACTTCTTCTTCTTCCTCTACTTCTTCTTCCTCTACTACTTCTTCTTCTTCTACTTCTTCTTCCTCTACTACTTCTTCTTCCTCTACTACTTCTTCTTCTACTTCTTCTTCCTCTACTACTTCTTCTTCCTCTACTACTTCTTCTTCTACTTCTTCTCCCTCCTCTACAACTTCTTCTTCCTCTACTTCTTCTTATTTTTCTTATTTTTCTTCTTCTTCTTCCTCTACTTCTTCTTCCTCTATTACTTCTTCTTCCTCTATTACTTCTTCTTCTTCCTCTACTTCTTCTTCTTCCTCTACTTCTTCTTCCTCTATTACTTCTTCTTCCTCTATTACTTCTTCTTCTTCTTCCTCTACTTCTTCTTCTTCCTCTACTTCTTCTTCTTCCTCTACTTCTTCTTCCTCTATTACTTCTTCTTCTTCTTCCTCTACTTCTTCTTCATCTACTTCTTCTTCTTCCTCTACTTCTTCTTCCTCTATTACTTCTTCTTCCTCTATTACTTCTTCTTCTTCTTCCTCTATTACTTCTTCTTCCTCTATTACTTATTCTTCTTCTTCCTCTACTTCTTCTTCTTCCTCTACTTCTTCTTCCTCTATTACTTCTTCTTCTTCTTCCTCTACTTCTTCTTCTTCCTCTACTTCTTCTTCCTCTATTACTTCTTCTTCCTCTATTAATTCTTCTTCTTCTTCCTCTACTTCTTCTTCCTCTATTACTTCTTCTTCCTCTATTACTTCTTCTTCTTCTTCTTCCTCTACTTCTTCTTCTTCTACCTCTACTTCTTCTGGGGAAGAAGCAGATGAGGTTGTCGAGGACGCAGCCTATGTAATGGTGAATAAAGAGAAACCCCCCAAGCCACCTGTGGACAACAGTGGAGTTGGATAACTCCCCAGTCGTGTTCGAGGTGGAAACAGGGTCTTCCTGTACTGTTTTGGGAGAACATGCTTTCGCTGACCTAAAAGCCAAAGTACCCCAGTTGAAACTAGAGCACTCGGCTAACAGTGCTGAAGTTATAGACAGAAGAGAGCATTCCGTTCAGGGTGCGTCAACGTCCAGCACAAAGGTTAAACTACACGACTGAAGACGGTGATGGTCCAAGGTCCCAATCTGCTGGGAAGTTATTGGATGGCAGTATTACAACTGGACTCAGGACAGTGTGTTGTCCAGCACACTAAACAAGCAGATGTTTTCAAAGATGAACTTGGAAAAATTAGAAGAGACTAAAGTGTGAATTCAGGTGGACCTGTCTGTTCGATCATGCTTCTGCAAAGAACGCCAAGTGCTGTTTGCACTACAACAGATTGTCGAGGCAGAGCTGGACAGACTCCAGACCACTGGAATACTCTAACCAATCCCTTACTCTGAGTGTGCTGCCCCCATTGTCCCAGTAATGAAGCCTGATGGAAATATCAGGATTTGTGGAGATTACAAGCTAACTGCCAATGTAGCGTCCAGGCTGGACCAGTACCTACTGCCAAGGATAGAGGGGCTATTCACAAAGATATCTGGTGGGACATGCTGTTCCAAACTTGGACATGTCTCACAAATATCATGAAAGTGGCTAGAATAAAAACCCACAAGGGGTTGTTTCAGTACACACATCTTCTGTTTGGAGCCTCCTCTGACTGTGCTATCTTTCAAAGAACATAATCTGTTAGCAGGTACACTGCTGTATACCTGGGTTATATCCTTATCACCTGGTGTCACTGAGGAAGACCATCTAAAAAACATTGAAACAGTGCTATCAAGACTGGGTGTGCGCAGGGCTTTGTTTTCCTGAAGTACAGAACTTGGGGCACAAAGTCACAGCCAATGGGCTTCAACCCCTGTACAATCAAAGAGGCCTCAGATCCCAAAGATGTGAGTGAGCTTACGGGGCCTACCTTGCGATGTTAAACTATTGTGGCTTCTTTCTTTTTTCTCTCCCTGACGTGGCCTCTGACCTGGACCCTCTGTCCTGGACCCTCTGTCCTGGACCCACTGTCCTGGACCCTCTGTCCTGGACCCTCTGTCCTGGACCCTCTGTCCTGGACCCTCTGTCCTGGACCCACTGTCCTGGACCCTCTGTCCTGGACCCTCTGTCCTGGACCCTCTGTCCTGGACCCTCTGTCCTGGACCCACTGTCCTGGACCCACTGTCCTGGACCCTCTGTCCTGGACCCTCTGTCCTGGACCCTCTGTCCTGGACCCTCTGTCCTGGACCCACTGCATCTCCTCCTATAGACAAATGGAAGCGGCACAACCCCCTAGAAACAGCCTTCCAGAAATCCAAGGACCTGCTGTCGTCTTCGGCACTGCTTGTGCATTACGACTCAAAGCGCCAACTCATCGTCACAAGTGACGGCTCTCCATACGGGATCGCAGAAGATGGAGTACATCGCAGAGAGGCTAGTCAGCATCACGTCTTGCTTGTTGTCACCCTGGGCGAGCTGAAGAAAATACGTCTCTGGGCGCCTGCAAAGACAGGCCTTCATCAAAGCGCATTACGAATATGAGTTACTGTAAAGACTGTACAGACTGGTCCCTTCCATTACTAACGCTGATGGTCTCAGCAGGCTGCCACTCCCAGACATGCCCAAAGACCCCAAAAGTCCCCCTGAACTGGTTTATTGAAATAGCTCCGAAGAGCTTCATAAGACCATCGGAAACTGAAGATAATGAATTGTTAGAGACCCTATTTTCTCCAAAGTCAGCCACTTCGTCAAGGAGAGACGGCCTGCCCACTGTCCTACGAAAGAATTGCAGCCTTGTTTTAAAAGGGGAAACAAACTCTTGGTGGAGGACGGCATCCTGCTTTGGGAGCTTCAACTATTGGTGCCACTTTTACTGAAGGAACTCTTCCACCCAGGTGTATTCAGAATGAAAGCTACAACAAGAGCGCACATGTGGTGGCCAGGATTGGACAAAGCAGTGGAAGAGCATGTCCAGGATTGGACAAAGCAGTGGAAGAGCGTGTCCAGGAGTGGACAAAGCAGTAGAAGAGCATGTCCAGGATTGGACAAAGAGGTTGAAGAGCATGTCCAGGATTGGACAAAGTGGTGGAAGAGCATGTCCAGGATTGGACAAAGTGGTGGAAGAGCATGTCCAGGATTGGACAAAGAGGTTGAAGAGCATGTCCAGGATTGGACAAAGTGGTGGAAGAGCATGTCCAGGATTGGACAAAGAGGTTGAAGAGCATGTCCAGGATTGGACAAAGTGGTGGAAGAGCATGTCCAGGATTGGACAAAGTGGTGGAAGAGCATGTCCAGGATTGGACAAAGTGGTGGAAGAGCATGTCCAGGATTGGACAAAGAGGGTGAAGAGCATGTCCAGGATTGGACAAAGCGGTGGAAGCGCATGTCCAATCATGTGCTACTAGGAAATGCTCCAGCACAAGCTCCCATCAGCCCTTGTGAGTGGCCCGGAAAACCCTGGACTCGTATTCACATTTACTAGGCAGGGCCTTTCCTTTGGAAGATGTTGGCTGTGGGTGTTCACTCCAAATGGCTTGAAGTTTTCCCAGTCTGCACTGCAAAATCAGCAACAACAACTGAGAATCTCAGGGAAGTGCTCAGTACTCATGGTCTTCCCCGTATCAGACAATACGGCCATCTTTATGAGTGCGGAGTTCCAGGTCTTTCTGGCAACCTTTCAGTTCCACCACCCACACATGCGATGACATCACCTGGTTTCAATGATGTTTCTAGAGACAATATCTATCTCATCATCACTCAATACCTAGGTTTACCTCCACTGTATTCACATCCTACCATACCTTTGTCTGTACATTATACCTTGAATCTATTTTATCGCCCCCAGAAACCTCATTTTGCTCTCTATTCCGGACGTTCTAGACAACCAATTCTCATAGCGTTTAGCCGTACCCTTATCCTACTACCTCCTCTGTTCCTCTGGGGATGTAGAGGTGAATCCAGGCCCTGCAGTGCCTAGCTCCACTCCTATTCCCCAGGCGCTCTCTTTTGATGACTTCTGTAACCATAATAGCATGTTATGCATGTTAATGCATGTTAATATTAGAAACCTCCTCCCTAAGTTTGTTTTATTCGCTGTTTTAGCACACTCTGTCAACCTGGATGTTCTAGCCGTGTCTGAATCCTGGCTTAGGAAGACTACTAAATATTCTGAATTCTTCATCCCTAACTACAACATTTTCAGACAAGATAGAACGGCCAAAGGGGGAAGTGTTGCAATCTACTGCAGAGTTCTGTCATATTACGCAGGTCTGTACCAAACAATTTGAACTTCTACTTTTAAAAATCCACCTCTCTAAATATAAGTCTCCCACCGTTGCCGCCTGCTATAGACCACCCTCTGCCCCCAGCTATGCTCTGGACACCATATGTGAACTGGTTTTCCCCCATCTATCTTCAGAGCTCATGCTGCTAGGTGACCTAAACTGGAACATGCTTAACACCCCAGCCATCCTACAATCTAAGCTTGATGCCCTCAATCTCACACAAATGATCAATGAACCTACCAGGTACCTCCCCAAAGCCTTAAACACGGGCACCCTCATAGATATCATCCTAACTAACTTGCCCTCTAAATACACCTCTGCTGTTTTCAACCAAGATCTCAGCGATCACTGCCTCATTGCCTGCATCCGTAATGGGTCAGCGGTCAAACGACCTCCACTCATCACTATCAAACGCTCTCTGAAACACTTCAGTAAGCAGGCCTTTCTAATCGACCTGGCCGGGGTATCCTGAAAGGATATTGACCTCATCCCGTCAGTAGAGGATACCTGGTTATTTTTTTTAATGCCTTCCTCACCATCTTAAATAAGCATGCCCCATTCAAGAAATTTAGAACCAGGAACAGATATAGCCTTTGGTTCTCTCCAGACTTGGCTGCCCTTACCCAACACAAAAACATCCTATGGCATTCTGCATTAGCATCGAACAGCCCCCGTGATATGCAACTTTTCAGGGAAGCTAGAAACCAATATACACAGGCAGTTAGAAAAGCCAAGGCTAGCTTTTTCAAGCAGAAATGTGCTTCCTGCAACGCAAACTCAAAAAAGTGTTTGGGACACTGTAAAGTCCATGGAGAATAAGAACACCTCCTCCCAGCTGCCCACTGCACTGAGGATAGGAAACACTGTCACCACCGATAAATCCATTATAATTGAGAATTTCAATAAGCATTTTCCTACAGCTGGCCCTGCTTTCCACCTGGCTAATCCTACCCCGGTCAACAGCACTGCACCCCCCACAGCAATTCGCCCAAGAGTTCCCCATTTCTCCTTCTCCCAAATCCAGTCAGCTGATGTTCTGAAAGAGCTGCAAAATCTGGACCCTTACAAATCAGCCGGGCTAGACAATCTGGACCATTTCTTTCTAAAATAATCTGCCAAAATTGTTGCAAACCTTATTACTAGCCTGTTCAACCTCTCTTTCGTATCGTCTGAGATTCCCAAAGATTGGAAAGCAGCTGTGGTCATCCCCCTCTTCAAAGGGGGGGGGGTCACTCTTGACCCAAACTACTACCTATATCTATCCTACCCTGTCTTTCTAAGGTCTTCGAAAGCCAAGTCAACAAACAGATTACAGACCATTTTGAATCCCAACATACTTTCTCCGCTATGCAATCTGGTTTCAGAGCTGGTCATGGGTGCACCTCAGCCACGCTCAAGGTATTAAACGATATCTTAACCACTATCGAAAAGAAACAATACTGTGCAGCCGTATTCATTGACCTGGCCAAGGCTTTCGACTTTGTCAATCACCACATCCTCATCGGCAGACTCGATAGCCTTGGTTTCTCAAATAATTGCCTCACCTGGTTCACCAACTACTTCTCTGATAGAGTTCAGTGTGTCAAATCGGAGGGTCTGCTGTCCGGACCTATGGCAGTCTCTATGGGGGTGCCTCAGGGTTCAATTCTTGGACGGACTCTCTTCTCTGTATACATCAATGATGCTGCTCTTGCTGCTGGTGAGTCTCTGACCCACCTCTACGCAGACGACACTATTCTGTATACTTCTGGCCCTTCTTTGGACACTGTGTTAACAACCCTCCAGGCAAGCTTAAATGCCATACAACTCTCCTTCCGTGGACTCCAATTGCTCTTAAATACAAATAAAACTAAATGCATGCTATTCAATCGCTCACTGCCTGCACCTGCCCGCCCGTCCAACATTAATACTCTGGACGGTTCTGACTTAGAATATGTGGACAACTACAAATACCTAAGTGTCTGGTTAGACTGCAAACTCTCCTTCCAGACCCATATCAAACATCTCCAATCTAGAATTGGCTTCCTATTTCGCAACAAAGCATCCTTCACTCATGCTGCCAAACATACCCTTGTAAAACTGACCATCCTACCGATCCTCGACTTCGGCGATGTCATTTACAAAATAGCCTCCAATACCCTACTCAATAACTTGGATGCAGTCTATCACAGTGCAATCCGTTTTGTCACCAAAGCCCCATATACTACCCACCATTGCGACCTAAATGCTCTCTTTGGCTGGCCCTCGCTTCATACTCGTCGCCAAACCCACTGGCTCCAGGTCATCTACAAGTAAAGTCCCCCCTTATCTCAGCTCGCTGGTCACCATAGCAAGTCCCACCTGTAGCACGCGCTCCAGCAGGTATATCTCTCTGGTCACCCCCAAAACCAATTCTTCCTTTGGCCGCCTCTCCTTTCAGTTCTCTGCTGCCAATGACTGGAACGAACTACAAAATCTCTGAAACTGGAAACACTTATCTCCCTCACTAGCTTTAAGCACCAACTGTCAGAGCACCTCACAGATTACTGCACCTGTACATAGCCCACCTATAATTTAGCCCAAACAACTACCTCTTTCCCTACTGTATTTATTTATTTATTTTGCTCCTTTGCACCCCATTATTTCTATCTCTACTTTGCACATTCTTCCACTGCAAATCTACCATTCCAGTGTTTTACTTGCTATATTGTATTTACTTTGCCACCATGGCCTTTTTTTGCCTTTACCTCCCTTATCTCACCTCATTTGCTCACATCGTATATAGACTTGTTGATACTGTATTATTGACTGTATGTTTGTTTTACTCCATGTGTAACTCTGTGTTGTTGTATGTGTCGAACTGCATTGCTTTATCTTGGCCAGGTCGCAATTGTAAATGAGAACTTGTTCTCAACTCGCCTACCTGGTTAAATAAAGGTGAAATAAATAAAAACTTATGGTATTTGTCATATCTCCTCCGCCCCCCTACCACCTCTTCCCGAACGGCTTGGTGAAGGAGGCACTTCACACAATAAA